>NC_142498.1:7143329-7447258 GCF_965113065.1 Corylus avellana
TTGGGCCAAAATACACTAGATTTTAGGGTGATCAAATTCTTAAAGGGTTAACCTTCCACCTCTAGACGAGTTTTAAGGCATTAGAAACGGGTTTTGAGGCGGGTCACAACTTGATAGTAGGGGCTCTCAATAGTTCAAAGAATTATATATGTTACTTTAGAATAGCTTTATGGGGAGAATAGCACACAAGAAAATTTGTTGGAGAATGAAGTAAGAGATTGTGTCTTTGCCTATGACCAAACAGTTATATTTATAGTGATTTAGGATACATCTAACGGCCCAAGATCATTTGATCTAATGGTCATGAATCGTAACCCTTCCAAAGGGGCTCGTTACAGGCGATTTTGCCCCCGCCAGCTTTTTTTTTTTTTATCAATCAATTTATTGTTAATTGAAGAGGATTTTTTATAAACAAGTTGGCATTTTTATATCTAGTCAATGTGGGGAAAACTCTTTTTCAGTACACTTCAAAATTTTGGTTTTCCCTCCAAAAATTTGGATTGACTTGAAAGAGAGAAAATCTTTCAATTAAATGAATATAGAACTTTTAGATATAAAATAAATTTCATAATTATTTGAAATACCCAAAATAAATTATTTATTTACATTAAATAAATCGAACAAAATTTTCTTCTGGTCATCAACGCCTATGAATGTAGGCTTGTCAAACCGAACTACATTACTTTATTATGTTTGTTTGAGATTCTCAAATTTATTTCGTCACAACAAATTAGTATCAAAACTTTGGTTTTTATTTTGCAGGACAACTAGTTAGTAAGGATTATAGTAATAGTTTGCACCCAACAAAGAGAAAGAAAGGTAAGTTTGGGGAAAAAATTGCCACATTCCATAACAACATTAAGACAAACATAAAGAATCTTGAGGTGATAACATGGAGATAGTCTTATAGGAGCCAATAATTTCATACTATTAAGAGATTTGGGTAGGCTACTTAAAGTGAACCTGAACCTCCTTCAAATATATATTTGAAAATAAACTTCTTTCTATCAATTATATTCATAAACTGTATTTATATAGACTTACAACTTACTCCTACTGCAAAACAGCTGAAAGACTCTTAAACTCTTACTATGATGCTTCATCGACAGACATAGGTAGTGATTTGCTTCTAGATTGATCTGACTCTATCTCATTTGATTGCATGTTTTGCTCTCCTACACTTCTAAATAAATATGCTGGTTCTTTAGGTGACGGCAGAGGAACTAGGTAACTGATTAGCATGAGAACTATGGATTCTATTGTTGGCCTATCAACTGGATCATTCTGTACAGATAGTATGCCAATATGGAGACATTCAATGACTTCATCTCTCGAGTAAGAGTCTCCCAATGTTGGATTCACCAAATCCAAGGGTGTTCCATCCCTCCAAAGTTTCCAAGCCTGCATCAATTGGTTAAGTAGTATTACATAAATATCATGTGATGATGATTGTACCAGCATAGAAAAACAACATTAGAACATTTGGTTCATACTACTCACATGGCTCAAAAGGATCTAGTACTGCCGTCTGATTGATTAAAAGAACTGATCTTCTTTCCACTTATAATTTCAAAAATTAAGACACCAAAACTATATACATTTGACTTTACAGAGAACTATCCATGCATAGCATATTCTGGAGACATGTAACCACTACAAACTAGCATCATTCATACAAAAATGTCAGCCACAAGACATGCATGCTCTCACTTGTGTTACATAAACAATGTAATGCACGTAACATTACTTGCAATGTGCCGGCAATCCTATGAGTGTTTCCTCGGGTTTGATCAATTCCAAAAATCTTTGCCATGCCAAATTCTGAAATTTTTGGATTCATATCCTCATCTAACAAAACATTACTAACTTTAAGATCACGATGTATAATTATAAACCGAGAATCTTCATGAAGATAAATAATCCCTTGAGCAATGCCTTTAATGATTTTGTAACGTGTTGGCCAATCCGGTTGTTTTTGTCTTTCAAGGTCTATATATTCACCTAAATTCAATATTCACGTTAGAATAATGAACTAAAGTCAATTATATATCAAAATAATTAAATTAATCAAGAAAATAGAATTAATATTCATAAAATAAAATTTATTCTGTTATACTCTTGTAAGTTTTACAACACAAAATGAATTTTGTAATAGTTAATCCAATAGTTAACTGGGCATTTCTTGAATGAAAACTCATATCCAATTTCATACGACATACAAAAAAAAAAAAAAAAATAGATATATGCCTATAAGGGACAAACCATATAGAAAGTAGTCAAGACTTTTGTTTTGCACAAATTCATAAACAAGTACCTTTTCTTCTCTTTCTAGCAAAAATCCAATAGCCTTACAAGATTTCTGTGTTGATGTTTGGCAACCACTATAACCTCATTTTTAAATTCTTCTCCCCCTTGTTCAAAACTTTTTGATAATCGCTTTACAACTATTTCTTGTCCATTAGAAAGTATCCCCTGAGAATGTAGTTTAAGAAGTTGTTAGAATAGCTTACTACCTACAATTTCTAATCCCAAAACCTAAAGCTTAGGCATTGTCAAATTTTGCATTACTAGATACACTATACTACTTTTTTGTTTTGTTTTTTTTAAAAAAAAAAAACTAAAAAAAAAACTAAAAAAAAGTAACATAAAATGAAACTAAATAGCCCAAAAACAAGAAGAAAAAAATAAAACAAATAATTTACCTTGTAAACCGCACCAAATCCGCCTTCACCTAGCTTGTTATTATCTAAAAAGTTGTTGGTGGCAGCTTTAGTTGTAGAGTAATTATACGAGGCCTATTATGTCTTGCATAAACAATATTGTTCCCGTTTCGTCTCCAAGAGGTAGCTCAATCGACTATATATATATTATTCCCGTTTCATTTATAAGTTGTGGGGGAGAGTCGTTTTTTTATAATTTAATGGTGTTTTCAAAAGGACATAAATTTCTTTTAAATTAGTTTGGAAAAAATTTATTCTAACATATTCTAATAAGTGTCAAGTGTTATCTTTCACATATTTTCTTTAATATTCTTAACAGTCATTATTAATTTTTGAAAAATCTGGACATGTTAAATGACATTTGTCACTTATTAGAATAGGTTGGAAGAAATTTCGAGTAGTGATATATAGCACACTCGGTGTGAGTGAGCAGTGCTCACGCTGAGTGAACAGTCCATCTGGATTTAAAAACACAAAAAGATTAAAAAAAATTTGAAACAATAAATTCAAACTTGCCTTTCACCTTACATGAGCATTGTTCACTCACAGTCGGGTGTGCTATATATCACTATTGAGAAATTTGAACCATTTTCTAAATAATAATAAAAATAATATTTTATTGACAAGTAGGCAATATTTATTAATTAGTGGTAAACAAAATCTTAAACCTACTGACCAAATAACCTTTTTTCTTAAGATGAGCAAAGTTAGTTAGTAGGCAATATTTACAATGAGTCGGCAATCCTACGAGTGTTTCCACGAGTAACCTATTTTCGTAAGTTGAGCAAGGTAACCATAAAAAGACCAACCACACGTCTTAGCGTCTAGCAATTTTTTCTTCATTGTTTGCTCAAAGAGTAATACTCCTATTTTTCACATCTAATTTCTCACACTTATAAGTAGCTTTTAAAACGCCATTTAAATTTGTGATGGATCTTTATTAAATTTTAATCAAATGATAATTTTAAAAGTCACATATGAATGTTTTTAAAAGGTTAGGCTCCAAAACTCTCTATTGGCTCAAAAGAGAAAAGCTAGGTTCATGGACCATGGTGGAGAAGATATACCAGTTAGACTAGCAATTGAGAAGATATGATGGAATCAATTTCTTTGATACGATGAGCATGGTGGTGGCAGTTGTGAAACCAACTATAACTCTAGCTAAGGACCGTGATACTCAAAAATGGAAAGTATCATCAACAAGCAACCATCATGCAACAAAGGATATTGGACAATGCAAGGAAAGATAATCAATGTGCACACCATATCCCAGCCATTAATCCTTATTTGAGTTTCATTTTGTTTGTATATTTTTAGTATTACTTTCCATGTATACATCAACGGTCACATGTGTATTTTGTGTATATAATGCCTAGTGCATTCCAATGTAAATAATAAGGAAGAATTCATTGCATTACAACTTCTTACATGGTATCAGAGCATCTTTGTTAACACCACTATATCCTCAAATGGCTTTCTCATCCACACCTCCCACTACTACCACCCTTCAACACCCTGGTTTTACAACCTGCCACTTCAAAAAGTTAGAAGTTCCCAACAGGTGTATGAATTGGGTAATACAATTCAATCCCATTTTCAAAAGTTATGATCTGATGGGTATTATGGATGGCACTGAGCCACGTCCATTGAAATATTTGCTTGACGAATCAGGAAAAATGACTAATGTAGTTTTTCCTGACTACTTAATATGGCAAAAAAAAGGACCAATATCTCCTAACTTGGTTCACCATAACACTCTCGGAGAGTGTATTGTCTTCCATCTATGGATTAAACATAGCTCGACAGGCGTGGAATGCACTTGCTTCTCGATTTGCATCTTAATCGAAAGCAAAAGTCTCTTATTTGAAGCAACATGTTATGTGAATGATTTTTGCAAACACAAATACATAAAGGGGATAGAATTTAGGTTCTGAGCCACACCTTAAATTCTGAGGGAAATTAGACCATTTAGATTTTGAAGAAACCTTGAAATCTTTTTTCAAACACAATATTTGGGATTAATTCTACTTAATTTATTAATGAGCTTAATGTCTTTAAATAGACAATTATAATGCATAGTGACAATAAAAGACTAAGTAGAATAAACTACTCTAATGATAATACTTATCTCTAATATTTAAATTCTAGTCTCTACTTCTAATGTTATCTATAAAGATAACATATTATCCTAAGGCATTTTAATCCTAAAATACCTCTATTATTAGACCCCTAACACAGCAACTTCAGTCACTGTAGCAAGGTCCTGATAAGTGCTAAAATATTCATATTTTCAGCCCTTAACTTGCATGTTTTATTCCTTTGGTTTTACTTAATTAGGCCATTTTAATTCCTTTTTATGTTTTTTACGTTTTTACAGGCTTTCGGAAGAAAATGAAGTAAAACTGGGTGATCTGGGCTCAAAGAGAGAAGATGGGAAAAATCGGAACTCCCTGACACTACGATCAATCGCAGGGTACCTGCGATCGAGCGCAGTACCCGAGAGGACATATCACAAAGCTGGCCAGGAGCGATCGAGCGCATGCCAAAAGAAGGGTCGATCCCAGACCTGCGATCGAGCGCACACGGGCTGCGATCGATCGCACCCGTGCGCAGGAGACAAACCAAGGTTTCGGCTAAGATGTCCCTATTTCCATATTAGGGTTTTTCAACTCCCAATAGTAATAGGATTGAAACCCTACGAAATCCCTAGGGTTTACTGCTTTTCCAAGGACTTTTAAAGCCTATAAATAGACTCCTAAGCTATGAGAATAGACAGGCTTGGAGAAGGAAAAGAATAAGAGCTCTTAAGTTCAAGTCTCGGGTTTATTCTTATCCACTCTTTTCTTTTATGACGATGTTTAACATCAACTCTATGTGTAGCTAATTTATTTAGTAGGGCTGGATTGAAGCCCTAGTTATGTTTTGTTAATATTTCAATATTGGCGCCTTTGTGATGATCTTGTTGTGCTATTTAACTTGATTAATACTTGCTTGCTTGAATTCCTTATATGTGTGTGCCTGATCAACATATGCATGTGGTATGGACTAGTTAGTTAAATCAATTTGGATGACTGAGTCCTGTGTTTAACATAAGTAACAAGAGATATCCACGCCGGATTCTTGGGTTAATCAACATTGGGAACCGAGAGTATATACCATGCCCTAGGCCTTGTGTGTTCGTCAATTTCTATAGAACATATGCTTTTCTAAAAAACAACTTAGTATATACCATGCTAAATCCTTTAGGGGAGAAAAGAGTTAGAGTATACACCATGCCTAACTTGTTGCTTAGGGAAATCTATAGCTTAAGGAGTATACACCATGCCTTTAGGTTGACAAACATCAAATATGCATAACTTGATCAAAGCATTGGCATATTGATATATTAGCTTAATATAATTAGTGGCGGATATCAAAGCCCTGCTCTTTATTATCATCACTTCAACAATCAATCTTTATTTTACTTTTGCTTAAGGAATTTACTTTTAAAACTAAAATTCAGCAATTCTCGTGGGAATGATCCTGTACTTGCACCCTATTCTACCATGTTGACCTTGTGCACTTGCAGGTAAAACGTACAATTATTTACCTATTAATTTAGGAAGATAATTTGCACATCAAGTTTTTGGTGCCGTTACCGAGGATTGCGGCGAATTTTGTTTAAATTTATTTTCCTTTCGTTTTGTTATTTTAATTTTCACTTTTTAATTTAGTGTTAGCAAAAACCAAAAAGAATTTCTCGTTTTCCCTAACTTTTCTGTTTTCTGTTGCAGGTTGCGGATTGGCATTCTGTGACTGGGATCAATCGCTAGCCAAGTGCGATCGAGCGCATTGCGATCGAATGCACCAACCTGCGATCCAGCGCAGTTCCAGGGAGCTTCCAGGCCAGGCAGTACTAAAGCTGCCTAACTGAAGAAGTAATCGAGTTCATGCAAGGTCGTCGATCTCAAGCCTCAACTGTTCTTCCACTCGATCCTGAAATTGGGCGGACAATTCGACAACGACCTAGAGACAAAGAAGAAGAAGAAGTTGAAATGGAAGATTTGCAAGAAAATCCAATTGGGCCAAGACCCCTAGAAGTAAATCCACCACGGGTGAGGAGACCAATGAAGCAAGCATACGTCCCAGCAAACCTCCATCAACCCTCATGCATAGCATATCAACCGGAGGTGGACAGCAGCTATTGTATCTCTCCCCAAATCCTTAATGCATTGACCCACTTCAGAGGCACAGCTACTGAGGATCCCAACTTGCATCTTAAGGAATTCTTTGACTTATGCAAGTTGCAACATGTCCAAGGCCTAACTCCAGAGAGACTAAGGTTAGTCCTCTTTCCTTTTTCCTTGAAAGATAATGCTAAACTATGGTACAATTCCTTGCCTACAGAATCTATCCACACTTGGGACGAATTGACCACCAAGTTTCTGAAGAGGTTTTTCCCAGCCTAGAAGACAAAACAACTTAAAAGGGAACTTCAAATGTTCCAACAACGAGACGGAGATTTGTTCTTTGAGGCCTGGGACCACTTCAATTCCTTACTTCTAAAGTGCCCACATCACAATATTCCTCAAGATGAGCATGTACAAATTTTCTATGAAGGATTAGATGATACTAACAAAGGGATGGTTGATTTAGCTTGCAAAGGAACACTTATGGAAAGGAGTAGTGAGGAAGCTGTGGAACTTTTTGAGACATTAAGTGAGCACTCACAGCAATTTTGCTCAAGAGGAAGGAAAGGAATCAAAAGCAAGGGCATGTATGAAGTGAACATCAGTGGGGGATCAACCCATCAGTTGGCTGCAGTAGAAAAGAAATTGGATATGCTTGTCAAGGCCATGACTGTTCAGAAAATTTCACCTCTGCAACAGGACACACCAATTCAGGTATGTGCTATTTGTTCCCATTTAGATCACACCAAGGAGAAGTGTCCTTTATCTTCTTTTGCAGAACAAGAAGAGGTGAATTTTGTGGGACAAAACAATTACCCCACAAGAACAACCCATACTCCAATACTTACAATCCAGGATGGCGTAACCATCCAAATTTCTCCTGGAGCAATAATCAAGGACAGTAGAAAGGGCCCCAGCAAGCAAGCCAACCAGCTCAAAAGCCAAAGATGAACCAACTGGAGAATATGATACATAACCTGGTGACTTCACAATAACAATTCATGGCTGATCAAAAACATGTCAATACAAAGACTTAGCAAGCCATACAAAAGCTGGAAGTGCAAATGGGTCAGATGGCAAAGGAGCTAAGTGAGAGGAAGCAAGGAGAATTTCCAGCTTAAACAATACCTAACCCAGGCAATCACCAGCAGCTAAAGGCAGTCACAGTTTTAAGAGGTCCTGCTCCTACAAGAGCACTTGAGCCAAATTCTGAAGAGCTCAAGTGCAGCTCTTCACACTAGGAGTCCTACAGTCACCAGTAGACGCGTTTGAGCAGGCAAGAACCTCAAGCGCATCTACTCACAACAGTGGTACTGAAGCCACTAAGAGGGCGGTAACATTTTCTCTCTTGTCTTTTCATCTTACTTTCTTTCCTTCACATATGTTTTGATTATCCTTGATGTTTTGACCTTTGCTTTTCTTTTGTTTGATTTTTCAAAAAAAAAAAAAAAAATTCTGATACTACGATCGATCTCAGGGTACCTACGATCGAGCGCAGTTACCGAAAGGTGCCTCGATACTTTCTGTTAGTGCGATCAAACGCACCCTAGGTGCGATCGAGCGCACTATGCCCAGGTATGCGCACCTCAGACCGAATGCGATCGAGCGCACCTGGAGTGCGATCGAGCGCACTCGGGCAGCAGGGCCTGCGACCTATTTAGGTCACTTTTTTCCCCATGGTCCACAACTTTGTCCCGGCGCCGTACAGGCCCTCTCCAACTCCCTACCTCCGATACTCATTCTTCTGCTATTTTTCACCTTGCTTTCACCAAATCCACTACACCACCACCATCTAAGACCCTTTTCCGGCCACCTTACCATCATCTTTCACCAAACAAACACTCCATACATCCCATTCTCACCCAACCCTCAATATCTCCGAACACTTATCCAACCCCCAATTTTTTTCAATTTTTCTTGCAATTGTGGGTGCTTATCCACCCACACTGCCACTGTCTTGGATTGTTGTGAATTTGCAGGGAATTTGGAGCATCCTTGGCCGAAGTTGTCCTTGTGGTCATCAGAAGTGCGCACCACCTGTTCGACAAAAGTCCCCGACCAAGTTCAAAATGCTTAGAACACGTGCTTCATCCTCTAGAAGGGCCGATACTCAAGCTATCTCTCTTCCGCCCACTTTTGAGGAGCGAGAGCTGCTGTTTGAAACAACCTTCGCCATTCGAGGAGATTTTCAACACAATGAGGCGACTCAATGGGCGGTCGCCGAGTTTAAGTGAAGGGGTCTCAATAAACTCTTTAAATCGGTCACCTCTACCGCCTACAGGAAGCTGGTCGTTGAATTCTACGCCAAGCTTCCCATGATTGTGACAACTCGGCCACTCTCTCCTCAAAAGTACGAGGGCAAATTGTTCATGTGACGAGAGCCGACATAGCCGCAGCCTTGCAGTGTAATGATGAGCATCCTCCAGAAACTGCAAATCTTGCAGAGCAACCTCCCCGATACTATGTGGCGGAAATCATTGAAGATATGTGCCAAGGGCTCTATGCGGATGTCCACCACAATGCCGGCAGTCGGTCCAAGCTACCTCGAAGGTTGTGGTTTGTGGACTCCATCCTACACCGAAATGCTTTCCCCATGGGACACAAAACTCAAAGGCATGATCAATTCCACCAAACTCTCTACGCCTTTCACAAGGATGCATGGTACTCCATTCCTAACATCATTTGGAACCAAATCCATAAATTTTGGAATGGAGTGCACATTGGGGGAGCCGAGTCCACACATTCATGGGGATTGCCTTTCCCCTATTTGATCACATACATTCTGTGGAAAAAGGGCATTAAGGGCACCGCAGCTGATGAGCCAGTCACCACCACTCCATTATTTGGCATTCGCTGATGTACAAATTTAATTGTACTCGCAAGTGCACGAGTCGTGTGCAATATAGCGTGTGTGCAAGTGCGAGGTCGATCCACAGGGATTTGTGTTATGTAAACCAATTTCTATTTAAACCAACTCTATTTTAACCTAGTTCCGAATTTTGTGATTTTTGTCGTGCAAAATAAAACATAAACTAAAGAAAATAATGAAATAAAATGGTAAAGAACAGTAAGGTTTTAGAATTCACTTCGCCAAATCTTAACTCTATATTCTCGTATTTGTTCCTACAATCGAAAAACTATATTCGATGTTTTACAAATATCAAGTTTAAATCATTCAATGAATCCACCCATTTTTACAAATCACAACAAATATCCGATTCGAAATTAAATCATCCTATGTATCCGTTTGGTTAACGAATCACAACGGATATCCGATTTCAATCGAATGATTTGATGTATCCGAAGGATGAAACACATCAAATATCCAACTCCAACACATAATAGTTCATCACATTCAATTAAAAGATATAAATCAAGCAATTGAATGAAAATCTACAACATCCTTATTCGAAGTCAAAATTGTATAAACAAAATACGAGAATACATGAGTTTGTCAATGACGAAGCTTCATCTTCAACCTTAGTTGAAAGATTTAGCCTCTCATGATAACAAAAATAATCACCAATTGAATTGTCATCATCGAAAGAATAAAACTTACAATGGAAAACAAAGCAAAAGCTTCCTCACGGCAATACGTCGTAATTCAGCTTAAAACGGCCTCCTCCAATTGTGAGGCTTAGAGGTCTATTTATATGGCTTAGGAGAGCCCTAGAAGCCCTAGTAATCCTAGGAATTTCGGAGATTTAAGTCCAAGCCCAATTAGGATAAAGAAAACCTAAGCCCAAATCGGAATAGGATTCGCCCAGAATTGCGGTCTTATCTTGCGGCATGATTTTGGCCTTGCGGTGCTCCGAATTGGGAAAATGCTATTTCACAATGAATTGTAGTAGTTTGAGTTAGCTTTCCAATAACGCTTGAATCACCTCAATCGGATATCTGAGATGAAAGTTATGGTCAAAATACCGAGACGTATTCAGAATCCAATTTTGCATCCAATCCGATTTGACTTCATATTGAGAAATTCCGAATTAATCATTTCCTTTATTTGATTAAACTTTAACCATGATTGGTTAAGCTTAACCATATCCTCTAGGTCTTCCCAATTTGCCCCTTTAAGCTTGGAATTTTTTCAGAAATGCTTTCTTTTCTTCCAAAAGCCTATAAAACAAAGAAAATACAAAAAGGCAGTAAAATGTCCTAATTAACCAAAACCAAAGGATTAAAACATCCAAGTTAAGGGCTGAAAATATAAATATTTTAGCACTTATCACACCCCCAAACTTACATATTGCTAGTCCCTTAGCAATACAAAACTAAAAACAAGAATGGAAAAACAGAAAACAAAAGATCAATCCATCTTTCGTGGGATATACGATTGCATTTAGCGCATGCAACAAGCCTTTTAAACCCCTAGGTATCCCTAGAGGACGAGTGAAGTCTCGTGAGGGTTTAACAGGAATGATACCCACAAACATTTATGCACTATGTTATTTCATAAACAAGGACTTCCACACAAACACATGGTTTTTAACATCATGAGTAGGTTTATCATAATGAACACCACAATCACATCATCAAGATAAGCACAAATCATTCAACTCAAAGATGGAAATTTTGAGACAACACATGTTCCAATAAGTGCAATGTGAGACTACCATAAAATCCGGAGGCTTCAATTTATTCTCAAACTTGGGTGTACTTTAGATGTGATAGGAATTTGCTCAGATGAAACAACCAAGGCTTAATTTTTTTTTTTGTTTTTTTTGTTTTTTTGTATAGGCTGTGCAATGCTTAGCTTCCTTAAGCTTTCTAATTGACCCATGTAACGAGTGTTGGGCCAGAGACTCCCAAACCAAATGGTTTTAGGGCACTGGATGTAGAAACATCCCTAAGGGCTTAATTACTCAAGTCAACTAGGCTACGAAGCCAAACTAGCCATACAACCAACCAAGTTAGGTTTCTCATCTTTTTATGCGAACACTCAATGCTTTGTGAGGCATGAGGTCCGGTTACTCAATGAGAAGCTCAAACTGATTTGATTTTTTTTTTTTTTTCAAGCCATGGTTTCATCACACGTCATCCTACCTATCTCAAAATATACCCTAATCAAGTCAAATCTTATACCTCACCGATTCTGTGCTAGTGTGCTCGTGGTGATAAACTCGAACATGTGAAATCTCTCTAATCCAACAATGAGTCAAAAGACTCAGATTCCTACTGACATGCTGTGTTCAAAATGCTAAATAGACCAATGACATGCAAACCACAGAATAGGTGTTATCCTTGCTTAATCAATAACATAGCAGATTTTTTTTTATTTTTTATTTTTTATTATATATATATAAACAACACGAATAATTAAGGAAAAAGACAGAGAAATGTCTACCCCACCCCCAAACTAAAATGACACATTGTCCCCAATGGGTCCAGAGATACAATACCAGGTGCGCGGCGCAAGTCGGGTGTAACATAGGAGAATGCTCCCCCAAACTTGAATGGCAGACACTTGCCCTGAAAAACACATCAGAAACAAACAAACAAGATAAAATGGTAAGGGAAAGAATGAGGGTTGCCTCCCACAAGCGCTAAGTTTTAAGGCTTCAGCCAGACTCTCCACAAAAGACGACAATCACTCAGAATAACTCGGATCCTCCAACAATGTCGTCTCAATCTCCTTACTCCTCAACTCTAAGAATGGTTTTAATCTCTGTCCATTTACCTTGAAGGTGTTACCATTCTGAGGATCCTCAATCTCAATGGCCCCATGAGGAAAAACTGTTCGAATGATAAATGGGCCTGTCCACCGAGATTTCAACTTGCCTGGAAAAAGATGCAGCCGTGAATTGTAAAGAAGGACTTTCTCACCAGGCTCAAAAGATCGTCTCAAAATGTTCTGGTCATGAGCCTTCTTCATCTGTGCCTTGTACAACCGTGCAGACTCATAAGCATCATTCCTCAGCTCCTCTAATTCATTGAGTTGGAGCTTCCTTTGTGAGCTAGCCTTCAAAAGATTGAAGTTTAGCTGCTTGATGGCCCAATATGCTCTATGCTCCAACTCCACGGGAAGATGACATGCCTTCCCGTACACAAGCCGATAGGGTGACATCCCAATCGGGGTCTTGAAAGCTGTCCTATATGCCCACAGTGCGTCACTCAATCGCATAGACCAATCTTTTCGATTGGGGTTTACCGTCTTTTCCAAAATATGCTTGATCTCACGATTGGAAACTTCAACCTGTCCACTCGTCTGTGGGTGATACGGGGTGGCAACCTTATGTGTGATGAAATACTTCTTCATCAACTGCTCAAAAATCCGATTGCAAAAATGCTTACCTCCATCACTTATAATTGCTCGAGGCGTACCAAAATGAGCAAAGATAGTGTCTCTCAAAAACTAGACCACAACTCTGTGGTCATTGGTCTTGCATGCAACCGCCTCCACCTATTTGGACACATAGTCCACAGCAACCAAGATGTACAAATAGCCAAAGGAGTTCGGGAAAGGTCCCATGAAATCGATGCCCCATACGTCAAAAATCTCAACAATCAGAATGGGACTGAGGGGCATCATATTCCTTCTAGAGATACTCCCTAGCTTCTGACAACGCTCACAAGATATACAATAAGCGTGGGCTTCTCTAAAAAGGGTAGGCCAATAGAATCCACACTGCAAAATCTTGGCAGCGGTCTTTTTAGCACTGAAATGGCCTCCACAAGCATGATCATGACAAAAGGAGATGACACTGGATTGGTCATGCTCAGGTATACACCTCCTAATGATCTGATCAGGACAATACTTGAACAGGTAAGGATCGTCCCAGAAAAAATGTTTCACCACGGACAAAAATTTGGACCTATCTTGTCGCCCCCACTACTGAGGCCGTTGGCCGGTGACAAGATAGTTCACTATGTCAGCAAACCATGGTGCGGGCTCATGAGCAATGTCCATCAATTGCTCATCAGGGAAAGTCTCCGAAATGGGGCTGGCGTCCTCAGTGTAATCCACAGTCAATCTAGACAAATGATCCGCCACCACATTTTCAGAACCCTCTTGTCCCAAATTTCTATGTCAAACTCCTGAAGTAGCAAAATCCATCGGATCAGACGAGATTTAGCATCTTTTTTGGAACAAAGATACTTCAATGCTGCGTGATCCGAAAAGATGATGACTTTAGATCCTAGCAAATAGGATCTGAACTTGTCTAGCGCAAAAACGACTGCCAACAACTCCTTCTCCGTGGTGGAGTAGTTGAGTTGTGCATCGTTCAGAGTCCTGCTCGCATAGTAAATGACATGGGGGAGTCTATCAATACGCTGCCCCAAAACAGCTCCAACGGCATAATCCGATGCGTCACACATGATCTCAAAAGGTACACCCCAATTGGGTGGCTGAATAATGGGTGTGGACATCAGAATGCTCTTAAGGTCCCCAAATGCTCTCTGGCATCCCTCATCAAATACAAATGGGGCATCCTTCACCAACAACTTGCACAAAGGCCTGGCAATCTTGCTAAAGTCTTGGATAAACCGCCTGTAGAATCCTGCATGGCCCAGAAAAGAGCGAACCTCCTTCACTATACGTGGGGGTGGAAGGTTGGAAATCAAATCCACCTTCGTTTTATCAACCTCAATCCCCCTCTGAGATATGACGTGCCCCAATACAATACCTTGCTTGACCATAAAATGGCACTTCTCCCAATTGAGCACCAGGTTCTTCTCCTTACACCGTACTAATACCAAAGTCAGGCGGTGCAAACACTCATCAAAGGATGAACCAAAGACAGAGAAATCGTCCATGAAAATCTCTACGAAACGCTCTACCATGTCAGAAAAAATACTAATCATGCACCGCTGAAAAGTAGCGGGTGCGTTGCATAACCCAAAGGGCATGCGACGGTAGGTGAAAGTCCCAAAAGGACAGGTAAATGTCGTCTTCTCCTGATCTTCGAGGTCCACAGGAACCTGGTTATATCCAGAATAACCATCCAAGAAGCAATAGTATGCGTGCCCAGCCAAACGTTCCACCATCTGATCAATGAATGGGAGTGGAAAATGATCCTTCCTTGTGGCGGCATTTAGCTTGCGGTAGTCTATGCAAACTCTCCATCCGGACTGAATACGAGTTGGGACCAACTCATCATCCTTGTTCTTTACTACCGTCAATCCAGCCCGCTGTGGCACAACATGAATTGGGCTTACCCACTTGCTATCCGAGATTGGATAAATGATCCCTGCATCCAACAACTTAATCACTTCAGCCCTCACAACCTCTTGCATAGTTGGGTTTAACCTTCTCTGTGGCTCCCTCGATGGCTTGGCATTCTCCTCTAAATGTATCTTATGCATCACCACCGAGGGATTGATCCCCTTGATATCCTCAATGGTCCAACCGATAGCTTCCTTGTGCTGTCTTAACACCTCTAGCAATTTTTCCTCTTGAGCATCAACCAAATCCGAAGCTATAATCACAGGCAAAGAATCTGCTGGACCTAGGAACTTATACTTAAGGTTATCCGGTAAAGGCTTAAGTTCCTTCTTTGGGGGATCAAGTGTTGTTGTCTCCTCTGTCTCACTGCTCACCAGAGGAGCAGTCTCCAAAATTGCATCTGCTTGCTCAAGCAACTTGTCCAAATCTAAATCCTCTCCGAACTGAGCAAAGTATGCCTCCAAGGGGTCTTCTATGCTTGATTCATTCACTGTCTCTTCCATAATCTTCTCTATCAAGCATACATTT
This sequence comes from Corylus avellana, assembly GCF_965113065.1. Taxonomy (NCBI): domain Eukaryota; kingdom Viridiplantae; phylum Streptophyta; class Magnoliopsida; order Fagales; family Betulaceae; genus Corylus; species Corylus avellana. Next base: position 7,158,914 of record NC_142498.1, read on the forward strand.
CTCACTTCATCATACTCCAATGGTTGTTTGCTGATATCAAAGATATTCAGCTCCACTGTCATATTTCCGAAGGAAATCTTCATCACCCCTGTCCTACAATTAATCAGGGCGTTAGCCGTAGCTAAGAATGGTCGCCCTAGAATCACCGGTATTTGAATGCCAACATTCTTGACCGGCTCTGTGTCTAGCACAATGAAGTCCACGGGGAAGTAAAACTTATCCACCTTGATCAAAACATCCTCAATGATTCCCCGTGGTATCTTAACTGACCTATCAGCCAATTGAAGTGTCATGGACGTGGGCTTCAGTTCCCCTAACCCTAATTGTAGGTAAACTGAATAGGGTAGGAGATTCACGCTCGCCCCAAGATCTAAAAGTGCCTTCTCAATTCGACTAACTCCTATCGTGCAAGCGATGGTAGGACACCTAGGGTCCTTATACTTAATGGGCAACTTGCACTGAAGGATGGAGCTAACTTGCTCGGTCAAAAATGCTTTCTTTGGGACATTTGTTCTTCTCTTAACTGTGATCAAATCCTTCAAGAACTTCGCATAAGAAGGCACTTGTTGGATGGCGTCCAAAAATGGAATATTGATTTGGACTTGTTTGAACACTTCTAGAATGTCCTCAAACTTCCCTCCTTTCTTGGGGGCTTGCAACCTTTCAGGGTAAGGTGCTTTCAGCATAAATGACCTAGGAGGGTCCTCAATAATGGGTGTGGCTGTAGATGGCTCGGCATCTCTCTTCTCTTTGTTGCCACTCTTTTCCTTTTCTTTCCCTGCAGGGTCTTCTTCTTTCTCAGCCACCTGATTGTCCACTTGTCTTCCTGACCTTAGAGTGACAATTGCTTGCACATGTTCTTGTCCGTGTGCAGGATTTGAGGAATTCCCAACCATATATTGACCTTTTGGGTTGGGCACGGGCTGACTGGGCAATTTCCCTTTTTCTCTCTCACCCAAGTGATTGGCTATCTGTCCAATCTGACTCTCCATCTTCGCAATTGCTTGGGTGTTAACCATGGTGGCATTCTTTACTTCATCTATTGCTTGGGTATTTACCATGGTAGAGTTTTTGAGCTCTTGTATGGTCTGGCTATTCGATTGTATGAATGCCTTCATCGTTTCCTCCAGCGATGATTGTGACGAAGATGCAGGATGTTGCACTGGTTGAGTTGAACGACCATGATTCTGTGAGGGAAATCCTTGATTCATTGGTTGGCTCTGCTTCCATGAGAAATTAGGGTGGTTCCGCCACCCTGGATTGTATGTCTCTGAGTATGGTCCGCTTGCTTGCTTCCTAAAGTCATTAAAGGCGTTCACTTGTTCCATGGCGCACTCGGCAAAAGCCGGTGAAAATGGACAATTCTGTGCTAAGTGCATAGGATTAGCACAGATTGAACAGCCATCAACATTGAAAGTGTTGGCGGCATTTACGGATTGACCCACTGCAAGGGCTTCAACCTTCTTGGTCAGAGCATCTATCTTTATCCTCAAATCAGTGTCCTCCTTAACCTCATAGATGCCACCTTTCTTGGGAATACGGGCAGATTTATCCCGACAACTCGAAAAATCCCACTACTGTGAGCTGTCGGACAACTTGTCTAATGCCTTATATGCTGCATCCCCTGTCAAACTTAAGAATGCTCCCCCATTCATTGACTCGATCATACTACGGTTGGATTGGGTCAATCCTTGGTAGAAAAATTGAACGAGTCTCCACTTCTCATATCCATGTGGGGGGCATCTTATCAACAACTCCTTAAACCTTTCCCAACACTCTGAAAATTTCTTATCCTCCTCTTGAGTGAAGGAGCTTATTTCCTTTCTGCATTCATTGACCTTTGACATTGGGAAATACTTGTTATAGAACTTGCTTAACAAGCTTTCCCAAGATGTAATGGATCCGGGCGTGTTGGAGTCCAACCATGCCCTAGCTTTGTCTTGTAGAGAGAAAGGAAATAGTCTGAGATGAACAAACTCTTCGGAGAAATTTTGAAATTTGAAAGTGGCGCATATGTCCTTGAATTTCTTTACATGACTATAAGGATTTTCAAGTTCTAGACCATGGAACGATGGTAGGAGTTGGATGACATGAGGTTTCAAATCAAAATGAGTAGCATTGGTTGGTGGCAACACTATACACGAATGGGATGTAGTGAAGTCCACAAGTGCGAACAACTCCCTAAGTGACGTAGTGAAGTCCACATTCCAAGCTCTAGCTTGCTCGGGATTTCCAGCTCTAGCATCCTCATGCTCAACCCTAGGTTCCTCTATGTTATCTTGTTGGTCTCCCATTTCACCTCTATCCTCACTCTCAACAGGTGCTCTCCGAGTTCTCCTAAGAGTTCTATCAATGTCGGGATCTAAAGGTGTCAAATCTAAGTTTAGGGATCTCCGACCAAGCATACACCAATCTCGAGTGTTCAAATAAACTAATTAAACAACAATGAATAATCACAGAAAGAACACAAACAACCAAACAAAAAAATAGAACTAACTATTCAACAACAATATACAAAAGAAATTTCAAAACAACAACAAAAAAAATTGTGCTTAGCTGCTTCTGGTGATGCACTCGATCGCAGATGTGCGTTCGCTATGCGCTCGTGCGTACTTGCAGAATGGATCAGGCGCAGGCACGCAGGCTGCTCACCGAAAAGGCTCGAGTGCGCTCAATCGCAGATGGAGTGCGATCGATTGTACTGACAGAAACTAAAATTCTCTGAAACTACAGCAAGAAAAACAGAAACAACAAACCCCTTTTTCTTTTTCTTTTTTCTGTTTTTTTTTTTTTTTTTTTTTTTTTTAGATCAGAATGGCAGAAACAACAACAAATACAAATACAATAAAATAAAATTGCAAAAATAAAACAACTAGTAGAAAAATAAAACCAATTCAAATAAAAATCAATTTCACAAACAAACAAATCCCCGGCAACGGCGCCAAAATTTGATGTACAAATTTAATTGTACTCGCAAGTGCACGAGTCGTGTGCAATATAGCGTGTGTGCAAGTGCGAGGTCGATCCACAGGGATTTGTGTTGTGTAAACCAATTTCTATTTAAACCAACTCTATTTTAACCTAGTTCCGAATTTTGTGATTTTTGTCGTGCAAAATAAAACATAAACTAAAGAAAATAATGAAATAAAATGGTAAAGAACAGTAAGGTTTTAGAATTCACTTCGCCAAATCTTAACTTTATATTCTCGTATTTGTTCCTACAATCGAAAAACTATATTCGATGTTTTACAAATATCAAGTTTAAATCATTCAATGAATCCACCCATTTTTACAAATCACAACAAATATCCGATTCGAAATTAAATCATCCTATGTATCCGTTTGGTTAACGAATCACAACGGATATCCGATTTCAATCGAATGATTTGATGTATCCGAAGGATGAAACACATCAAATATCCAACTCCAACACATAATAGTTCATCACATTCAATTAAAAGATATAAATCAAGCAATTGAATGAAAATCTACAACATCCTTATTCGAAGTCAAAATTGTATAAACAAAATACGAGAATACATGAGTTTGTCAATGACGAAGCTTCATCTTCAACCTTAGTTGAAAGATTTAGCCTCTCATGATAACAAAAATAATCACCAATTGAATTGTCATCATCGAAAGAATAAAACTTACAATGGAAAACAAAGCAAAAGCTTCCCCACGGCAATACGTCGTAGTTCAGCTTAAAACGGCCTCCTCCAATTGTGAGGCTTAGAGGTCTATTTATATGGCTTAGGAGAGCCCTAGAAGCCCTAGTAATCCTAGGAATTTCGAAGATTTAAGTCCAAGCCCAATTAGGATAAAGAAAACCTAAGCCCAAATCGGAATAGGATTCGCCCAGAATTGCGGTCCTATCTTGCGGCATGATTTTGGCCTTGCGGCACTCCGAATTGGGAAAATGCTATTTCACAATGAATTGTATTAGTTTGAGTTAGCTTTCCAATACCGCTTGAATCACCTCAATCGGATATCTGAGATGAAAGTTATGGTCAAAATACCGAGACATATTCAGAATCCAATTTTGCATCCAATCCGATTTGACTTCAAATTGAGAAATTCCGAATTAATCATTTCCTTTATTTGATTAAACTTTAACCATGATTGGTTAAGCTTAACCATATCCTCTAGGTCTTCCCAATTTGCCCCTTTAAGCTTGGAATTTTTTCAGAAATGCTTTCTTTTCTTCCAAAAGCCTATAAAACAAAGAAAATACAAAAAGGCAGTAAAATGTCCTAATTAACCAAAACCAAAGGATTAAAACATGCAAGTTAAGGGCTGAAAATATAAATATTTTAGCACTTATCATTCGCCAATGGAACAAGAGCTGCTCCCATATGCCCCGGGCATATCCAGAGGAAGAGGAAGAAGCAGATGAGGTCGAGCCAATGGTCGAAGATGAACCGCCAGCTGAGCCAGTAGATGAAGATGAGGAGTCGACCTCAATTGACGTTCGAGCCATCCAATACCGATCCCTTTGTGAACAAATGGACGGTCTTCGGAGGGAGCTAGCTGATCAAAGAAGGGAGGCTAGGGAAGATAAGGTTGCCATGGACAAGCGCTTAGCTGCCCTAGAAGAATTGATGCGGCCCATCCTCAACCGATTACCACCACCACCTGGAGCATCTACTTCTGGGCAACACTGAGAGGGGACTATCGTCTGGCTGAAGACATAAAACTTAGCGCTCATGGGAGGCAACCCATAGCATATCCTTTTATTTTATGTTTGCTTTATTTTATTTTGTTTGAATTCTATTTTGTTGTGTTAGTAATTTTAGTGTTATGTCGTTCTTTTCTATTCTGTTACTGCGATCGAGCGCAGGTCTCCATATGTGAGCCTACCGCACTCTGTTAGTGCGATCGAACGCACAACATGTGCGATCGAGCGCACTTGGCAGCATTCCATAGTTATTTTTCTTTTGTTTTGTTCAATTTTTCTTTAGTTTTCGTTTTGTTTCTTTTTACTTGTTTGTGTGTTTTGTTACTTTGTAGAGACAAGTGTGCTTCAATTCGAGTTTGGGAGGTGTGTTACGAGCCATGCTCTCCAAGACTATGTCCACTATCCCCTGGGTACATTCTTTCCTTTACTTAGACACATTGGGGACAACGTGTCATTTAAGTTTGGAGGTATGGGCACACATGTTCACACACACTTTGTCCCAATTTCATGTTAATTGTTTGTTTTGAGTGTTAAAAAAAATAATAAAAAAAAATAAAAAAAAATAAAAAAAATAAAAAATAAAAATAAAAATAAAAATTTTATGCATGTTCATGATTGCCCTAAAATTTTAAATTGATCTAACAGAATTGTGGCTTAAATTCATCAGTAAGCTTAACATTTTGAACACATGATCTGATGAGTAAATCTGTTAGTTGATTATTTGTTTAAGGACAGTTGAAAAATCACATGTTTGATCTGATCACACAAGCACATTAGTACATACTCTGTGAGGTATGACATGAGTTCTGATATGTGTGTTTCTGCATCTTGAATGAAATTGGATGACTTATTAGATGACACTATGGCATATTTAAAATATATATATATATATATATATATATATAAAGAGTGAAATAAATGATCATTGATGGCTTTTTATTGAGTATTTGGACCTCTTGCCTCAAAGCATTGAGTGTTCACGTCAAAAGGTGAAAATTTTGAATTTGATCAATGTCATGGTTAGTTGGTTTTGCAGCCTTTTTGACTCAAGTTATTAGGTTCTTAGGGGTGTCTCTACACCTAATGCCCTAAAACCATCTGGTTTGGGAGTCATTGACCAAACACTCGTTATATGGATCAATTAGAAAGCTTAAAGTAACCAACATTGCACAACCTGACAAAAAAAAAAAAGAGAAAAAGAATATGCCCTTGTGTCAGTCTAATAGGAATTTCAGTGAAGTATGAGATACAGAGACATTGCTTATTGGAAAGATTTGGAAGCCTCATAATTTTGTACTAGTTCACTATACACTGTTTCAAACTTGTGATATTTCAGCATGTCCTTTGTAAATAATTGCACTTTGAGATTCCAATTCATTGTGAAGATGAAGTTTATCTTTTTAAGCTTGCTAATGAATAAAAATCATGATTTTGAAGTGATGCTTGAATTTTTGAAATAACATGAACTGTGCATTATGTTTGTGGGTAACATTTCTGAAAAACCCTCACGAGACTGCACTCGTCCACTAGGGAATTCCTAGTGGTTTAAAAGGCTTGTTGCATATGCTAAATGCAATCGTACATCCCACGAAAGATAGATTTATCTCTTGTTTTCTGTTTTTCCATTCTTGTTTTTTTTTTTTTTTTTTTTAGTTTTGTATTGCTAAGGGACTAGCAATATGTAAGTTTGCGGGTGTGATAAGTGCGAAAATATTCATATTTTCAGCCCTTAACTTGCATGTTTTTTTCCTTTGGTTTTACTTAATTAGGTCATTTTAATTTCTTTTTATGTTTTTTATGTTTTTACAGGCTTTTGGAAGAAAATGAAGTAAAACTAGGTGATCTGGGCTCAAAGAGAGAAGATGGGAAAAATCGAAACTCCCTGACATTGCGATCAATCGCAGGGTACCTGCGATCGAGTGCACACGGGCTGTGATCGATCGCACCCGTGCGCAGGAGACAAACCAAGGTGGCGGCTAAGATGTCCCTATTTCCATATTAGGGTTTTCCAACTCCCAATTGTAATAGGATTGAAACCCTACGAAATTCCTAGGGTTTACTACTTTTCCAAGGACTTTTAAAGCCTATAAATAGACCCCTAAGCCTTGAGAATAGACAGGCTTGGAGAAGGAGAAGAATAGGAGCTCTCAAGTTCAAGTCTCGGGTTTATTCTTTTCCATTCTTTTCTTTTATGAAGATGTTTAACATCAACTCTATGTGTAGCTAATTTATTTAGTAGGGTTGGATTGAAGCCCTAGTTATGTTTTGTTAATATTTCAATATTGGGGCCTTTGTGATGATTTTGTTGTGCTATTTAACTTGATTAATACCTGCTTGCATGAATTCCTCATATGTGTGTGCCTGATCAACATATGCATGTGGTATGGACTAGTTAGTTAAATTAATTTGGATGACCGTGTCCTGGGTTGAACATAAGTAACAAGAGATATCCACGCCAGATTCTTGGGTTAATCAACATTGGGAACCGGGAGTATATACCATGCCCTAGGCCTCGTATGTTTGTCGATTTCCATAGAACATATGCTTTTCTAAAGAACAACTTAGTATATACCATGCTAAATCCTTTAGGGAAGAAAAGAGTTAGAGTATACACCATGCCTAACTTGTTGCTTAGGGAAATCTATAGCTTAAGGAGTATACACCATGCCCTTAGGTTGACAAACATTAAATATGCATAACTTGATCAAAGCATTGGCATATTGATATATTAGCTTAATATAATTAGTGGTGGATATCAAAGCCCTGCTCTTTATTATCATCACTTCAACAATCAATCTTTATTTTACTTTTGCTTAAGGAATTTACTTTTAAAACGAAAATTCAGCAATCTTCGTGGGAATGATCATGTACTTGCACCCTATTCTACCATGTTGACCTTGTGCACTTACAGGTAAAACGTACAATTATTTACCTATTAATTTAGGTAGATAATTTGCACATCAGGTCCCCTAATCGATCCAAATCATGGGTTGAACAACTCAATGCAGTGGGAAAACCTGTTGATGAGGATGACTTCATCGCCTACATCATGGATGGTCTAAATCCATTTTATACAGGATTTATTACGATCTTCACTTTGCTGCATCGAGAGGTGATATGCACCTTTGACAACTTTCAAGTTGTAATGCTGAATCATGACATGCTTCTTGGACACCATCGGCATCAACAACGCCCTGAATTGGCTGATTCTGGTAATTTTGCACTTTACTCTCACAAACCAAAGACTCGTGGTCCTATGGCTCAAACAAAGGCAAACACACATATCAAAACCATAGCAACAATCAACCTCACCGAAACTCCAAAGGTAACTTCTTCTCAAAGAATCACAATCACACTATATATAATAGCTTTTTTATTTTTTATTTTTTTCTTATATCATTAAAATATATATATATTTTTTTTACAAAATATATGTTTCCTACTTGTTCTTACATTTTTTTTTTATAAAAATTCTAACATAGTCCCCAATGAAGGGCCAAAATATGAGAGAAGAGAAAAGAGAGAAAAATTTTGGGTTAAAATAATAGATATGGAAGCTAAAGTGCCACGGCGAGCAATACGGAAGATAAGACGTTATAAGAAAGTTGTGAATGCTCTTATACTGCCTTTTGTCCCGAAAAATGTTATTCAACATTTTCAAGTAATGTCCTTTAGCATTTTTTTTTTTCTATGAGGCACATTCACATATACTTTTAAGAAAACAAAAAAGAAAAGAAAAAAAAAATTGCTAAAGTATCCTTTGGTTTATTGTTGCCATAATGTTTGGCCCATTTTTTTGCATATTGTTGAAAAAAGGCTTATTTCTTGTCATCGATGTTGGTTGCCACAAAATCTAGCGAGTTTCCGGCCACCCTCCCTGCCTATGACATCCACCGCTATGATCTTGAAAAAAAAAAAAAAAAAAAAAAAAATCAAACTCAAACTCAAGATTCCACAATTGTTCACCTTGAGTTGAGGGGATGTTAAAATATATTATAGGATTGATTTCAATTATCTTACTGTAATTAATTCTAATCTCCTATAATCAGATTTGATTGGATCTCCTACCTTTTAAGTAATCATGTTATCTCCATATTTGTATTATTCTCATCTACCCTAGTTTTCCTATAAATATGATTGTTTTCTATCATAAATGTTATCAAATCAATAAAAACAAAATATAGTTCTTAAAGACTTATTTTTCTGTCTCTTTTTATTGGTAACCCTCTCTCCTTCCCCTCCCTTTATTTTTCACTTCTAAAAAAAAAAAAAATCAACATCTTTTTAAAATTACTTTTTTTCACTTTTTTCTCGCAAAAGTCAACCTCTTATTACTATTTTTTTTATAAAAAAAAATAATAATTAAAAAAAAAAGATGTCAAAAGGATTTACCAAACACCATCATGTTTACACCGCTCATTTCCTTTGTTATTATGTTTTCCTTCATGAGGATAACGTCTATAAAGGACCTGGTGTTGTGCCTACCAATAAGAATAGGCCACCTAGGATTATTGCATCATTTCAAATAGGCACCAAAACACAAGATTATATAGGTTTTTCCATTTTTTTTTTTTTTTAAGAAATTGCAAGAGGGCTGAGGGTGGCTCGCCGCCACCCCCAGCCCCTCTGGGTGGCCGACGAGCCACCCCATATGGGCGAAGGTGGCCGTGTGGCCACCCCCAGCCCATTTGGGGTGGCCAACGAGCCACCCCATGGGTGGAGGTGGCCTGCGCTGGCCACCCAAGCAGATCTGGGGTGGCTCTCCGTCCACCTCATATGGACTGGGATGGTCGCGTGGCCTTCCCCAGCCCATCTGGGGTGGCCGGCGAGCCACCCCATGGGCGGGGGTGGCCGAGTGGGCCAACCCATCCCATGAGGTGGCTCGCCGGCCACCCCAGATGGGCTAGGGGTGGCTGGCGTAGCCACCCATGGCGTACGAGGTGGCGGCAAGCCGCCCCTACCTCCCTTTGGGGCCACCCCAAGTGGGGGTGGGGTGGCCAGCCAGCCACCCTTTTGTTTTTTTATAGGGATAATTACATTTTCCCCTCATCAACTACAACGCATTGTCACTTTGCCCACATGAACTGACAACACTACTGCCCGACCCTATCAAACTACAATTTTGTGCCCAAAACCATCATTCTGTCAGCCAAAGGCGTTAACTCAGACGGCCAACCCGTCACGTGAGCCCCACATGAAAGACTCTTGAAATGACAATGTGTTGTAGTTAATGGGGGCAAAGTGATAATGCGTTGTAGTTGACGGGAGAAAAATGTGGGATAGAAAATTTCAAGATGGCATGTGGGGCGCACGTGACGAGTTAACCGTCTGAGTTAAAGCCTTTAACTGACAGAAGGGGGGTTTTGAGCACAAAATGATAGTTTGATAGGGTCGGGCAATAGGATTGTCAATTCATGGGGGCAAAGTTACAATATGTTGTAGTTGATGGGGGAAAAGGAAATTACCCATTTTTTAAATAATTAATTGGTTTTTTAATTATTTTTCTTTATATATTTTGTATAATCTGGTGTGGTAGTGTTTATTTCTTAAACTTAAGATTTTTCTAATTGCTGAGGTGTCAATGGCTGATTGGTGGGCACAAAGGAACTGGTTTACACTAGCTCCTTATAGAAGTTATCCTCTTCCTTCACTTGCCGACTATAGGATTCAGAACATATGATAATATATTTACACCACTTAGAAAGGTCAAGCCACTGAGAAAAGAGAAGTGAAACATTTCTCAAATTTTTGTTTAAAAGTTGGTTCTCAAATGATGTATCATCATCACATGAGCTTTATTCTTTTGAAAAATGTGTCACCAACTTGTAAGAAGGTAACACATCATTTTGGAATTAATTTTTGATGAAATTTTTTTAGAAGAATAGTATTTCTCCTGAGGAAATTTCCACCCTCTCTTTATAATGTTAAATATCCTAAGCCCCACCTGCTGTTTGCATGATAATTTAACAAATATGCTCAAACATAGTATTTGGTACAAATATAGAGCACAAATGGTTTATAATTCAGAACACGAGTACTACTATAAGTCAATAAATTCATATCCAATACAATGCAAACAATTAATGAATTCAATACACTCCACAAACATAAAAATAGAATTTTAACTATAGTACTATTGATCTAACTTTAAACCATGATCATCACAAGGATGCCAAAAATAGCAGTCATCCACTAATAATATATAGTTGTAACGCTTCCCTTACCTACTGATACGGGAGAAGGTGCTGGAGACTCTGTTATGGCAAGCTTTTGATTGTTAATCTGACAATGATTGGCAACACCACAAATATACCAATTTCTTCCCAAGATTGCTAGGGTAATCACATCATTTCCACTAACCAAGGCCTCAGTTCCCAACGGTGCCACACATTGTTGGAAGCCAATTTCATTGACTTCAAGAACAATATGGGATCCCGGTGTATACTTGAAAACTGCACCAAGAACTTGATTCTTCCATCATCAATCAAACTAAAAAGAAATATATTTACACGAATTAATTGACAAATAAATAAGAAACAAAAAGAATCCACTAGCAACCCTTTAAAAACAAGGCAACCTCAAAGTCGAGTAATGCTATGTAACAAAATCCGAATGGAAATGATTTTCCTTTACAAAAATTGGAGTAATGCTATGGGAGTGACTCCCCGTCCACTTTTTGTAAAGGAAAAAACTTTCTATCGTGATGAAATATAATCAATACTTTAATGCTCCGCCTCATGTATGATCATCTCAAACTCCCTTTTAATAGGTGAGACCCAACATCTGAAATATTTAATTAAATAGAGGTGAATTGATGAAATTAAGATTCGATCGCATGGCCTATGGCTTTGATGCCATATTAAATCATCACTTATCCAAAAAAATTTAATCAATATTTTAAAGCTGATAGCAAAAATGTATATTTAATCAAACTTTAACAAAGCGTCTACTAGAAAGCAAGCATCGGCAAATAAAACTTGAAAAACGCTTAACGACTCAAAAAACTTGTTTAACACAATTTATGTGGAATTAATACTATGAAGCAAGAAACAATTCAATCACCAAAATATATAAAGCAATAAAGAGGCAGACACTAATATTTTGGTTACGAAGAGAAAACCTTTTAAAAATCGATTTAAAAGTAAAACATCTCCGGGGCAGCCAAACCCAAGAAATCACTATCAAAATATTATCCAGAGATTACAAACACTAGGAACACTTACAACCCTTTGTAAGACCTTGGCTCTGTAAAATCGACAAGCCGACAACTCGTCTCCTTGCTCACAATCTTCTTCAATGTGATTCTCCTTTACTGGACCCTTCCAATAAACTTCTCAACCGTAGATTTACCAAAGGAATAACTAAAACTCTAAGACATTCAATTTAACGCTCACCATATATGATCTCTCTTAGCAAAGCCTCCGACGAACTCTCTTGGGTGAAAATTCGTACCCCTCACTCCTATAATGATGTATATATATATATATATATATATATATATATATATATATATATCAGTACAACAAACCCTAGACCTGGGCCCACTAAAAACACGTTTTTGGGCATAATAGGTACGGGGTGTCCGGACAAGGCCTTGCGAGCAAAAAACATGCTTGCTGGAATTCGTGTCTGGACACCCCCTGCAAAGGACATTCCATCGGTCCTTGATCAATAGCTTCGATCGATGAGTTTGTGGTACGATTGAGCTAAAACTTTGCAGGGACGTTCATGACACATGAATCCACGTTATGAACGGTGGCGATTGAATTCTGAGCATTCTATATCAGTGTTTGAGCCTGTGGATAGTAGGCTCTTCATTTTGGAACCGAATTAAGCCAACATAAATACTAACAAAACTAAAAGATTACATCAAAAATAAGGTAATTTGAAGGCATACAAACAAAAAGTTTATAAAGTTAATTTACCAAGGGTGTCACCACATGGAACTCCTTTCCTTGAGCCCAAGCTATGTAATTATAGTCAACAGTCCCACCCTTGTCATCACCAACCACAAACTCTGTGGCCAAAATTGAAGGGACAAGAATTGCTACAATCGCATGGATGAAGAAATATTGGGAAGATGCCATTGATTCTCTCTAATGGATCTCAAAAAACTAGAAATAGTGGGTATTTATAAGGCTTCGTTTATTTCGACGTAAAATGGTTTCCGTCAGAAAATATTTTTAGGGAAGTTATTTTTCCTGAAAATCTTTTCTGTCATAAAAATTTTACGGCGTTTACCGCGCGCACGGAAAAAAAATTTAAAAAAAAAATTTATATATATATTTTTTCCAATAAGGTTCCCACTGGGACCTGCCCCGGACCTGCCTAGGACTTGACCAGGACCCGTCCGAGACTTGTTCGAGACCCTTTTCGGACCTGTCAGGAACTCGCACAAGACTTGACCGGGACCCGCCCGGGACTTGCCCGGGACCTGCCTGGGACCCGATCGGGACCTGACCAAGACTTGACTTGGACTTGACTGGGACATGACCGGGACTTGCTCGGGACCCCACCAGGACCTGCCCGGCACTTGACCGGAACCCGCCCAAGACTTTAATGGGACTTGATTGGGACCTGCCTAGGACCCGCCCAAGACTTGACCGGGACTTGCCCAGGAGTTGACCCAGACCTCATCGGGACCCGCTTGGAACTTGACCGGGACCCGCCCAGGACCCCATCGAAACTTGACCAGGACTTTATTGGAAAAAATATATAACAAAATAAAAAATATATATATTTTTCGTGCACACATTTTTAGGGAAAATGACTTCCCTGAAAATATTTTCCACCGGGACCTGCCCGGGTCTCGGTCAAGTCCCGGTCAAGTCCTAGGCGGGTCTTGGTGGGGTCCAAGGCAAGTCTCGGACGGGTCCTGGTCAAGTCCCGGTCAAGTCCTGGGCGGGTCCCGGGCAGGTTTCGAGCAGGTCTCGGTCAAGTCCCTGTCAAGTCCTAGGCGGGTACATGGCAAGTGCCGGGCTTGTCTTGGTCAGGTCCCAGGCAAGTCCCAGGCAAGTCCCGGGCAGGTCGCAGGCACGTTCCGGGCAAGTCCCAGGCGGGTCCCAGTCAAGTCCCGGTGAGGTTCTAGTCAAGTCCCGGGCGGGTCCCGGTCAAGTCCTGGGTGGGTCCTGGGCAGGTCCCGGTCAAGTCCCGGACGAGTCACAGGCAAGTCCTGCGCTAGTCCTAGTCAAGTCCCGGGGGTGTCCCGGGCAAGTCCCGGCAGGGTCCCAGTCAAGTCACAGGCGGGTCCCGGGCAGGTCCGGTCCGGTCTTGGGCGAGTCTAGGTCAAGTCCCAGAGGGATCCAAGCTGAATCCCGGTTCGCGCCTCAAGTGGGTCTAGGGCAAGTCCCAGGCAAGTACTGGGCAGTTCCTGGCAGGTCCAGGCGAGTCCAGTTAAAGTCCGGGGGTGTCTCAGGCAGGTCCTGGCGGGGTTCTGAGCTGGACCTGAGCAAGTCCCGGTCAAGTCCTAAATGGGTTCCGGGCAAGTTCCGACGAGGTTCTAGTGGTCAATGGAAAATATTTTCTTTTCGGTCAAAAAGAAAAAATTTTCCATTGACCACTATTTGACATCGAAGTAAACACCGTAAAATGTGGAAATCATTTTATGGAAACCATTTTACATCGAAACCGTTTAATTCATCGTAAAATGGTTTCCGTCGGAAAATATTTTCAGGAAAACCGTTTTCCCTAAAAATGTTTTCTGTCGAAAACATTTTACGGCATTTATTGCGCGCACAGAAAATGAATTTTATATATATATATATATATATATATATATATATTATCCAATCAGGTCCCCGCCGCCGGGACCCACCCAAGACTTGCCCAAGACCTGCCTAGGACCCGCCTAGGACCTGCTCAGGATTTTATTGGAAAATATAGATATAAAAAAATATTTCAAAAAAAAAATATTTTATGTGCGCACGATAAACGGCGTAAAATGTTTTCTATCAAGGAAAATGACTCCCCTTAAAATATTTTCCGCCGGGACCTGCACGGATCTCGATCAAGTTCTGGGCGGTTCCCGGTCAAGTTCCAGCGGGGTCCCGGGCAAGTCCGGATCAAGTCCTGGGCAGGTACCTGGTAGGTCCTGGCGGGGTCCCGGGTAAGTCCCGGTCAAGTCCCGGTCAAGTCCTGGGCGGGTCCAAGCTGGGTCCCAGGTGGGTCCCGGTCAAGTTCTGGGCGGGTCCCGGTCAAGTCCTGAGCGAGTCCCAGTGGGGTCCCGGGCGAGTCCCATGCAAGTCTCGGTGGGGTTCGAGGCGGGTCCTAGTCAGGTCCCTATCAAGTCCCGGGCGAGTCTCGGTCAAGTTCCTTTCAAGTCCTGGGCGGGTCCCAGGTGGGTCCTAGGCGGGTCCCGACGGGGTCCTAAGGGGGTCCCGATCAAATCCCAAGCTAGTCCCGGCGAGGTCTCGGGCAAGTCACGAGTAGATCCCAGTCCGGTCCCAAGCAAGTCCTGGGCGGGTCCTAGTCAAGTCCTGGACGGGTCCCGGTCAAGTCCAGAGCAAGTCTCAGGCAGGTCACGATCAAGTCCCAGGCGGGTTCCAGGCAAGTCCAAGTTGGGTCTCGGGGGGGTCTTGGGCAAGTCCTGGACAAGTCCTAGGCAGGTCCGGGCAGGTCCCGTTCAAGTCCGGTCGGGTCCCGGGCAAGTCTTGGCAAGGTTCTAGGTGGGTCTTGGTAAGGTCCGTCGATTTGAGAATGAGATGCCAAAAGTCGAAAAATAGTTTACGGTTTTCAAAACCGTAAACATTTTCCAAAAATTAAAAAAGAATTTTCGGTCAAAAGGAAAATATTTTCCCTTGACCACTATTTTACGTCGAAGTAAATACCGTAAAATGCGAAAATCATTTATAATAACCATTTTACGTCGAAGTAAACGAAGCCTAAAGAAACTGAGAAACACACTCCCATCCATGCAGTAATCTTAGCAACATCAATTCGTCTAGCTATAAAAGAAAAGACAATATAAAGAAATTTAAATGAAAAAAAAAATAGAAAAATACATAAAGATTATACGGACCATTAAAGCCCTAAGGAATTTCGCTCTTATTGATCCCTTGAAACTTTTACATTACAAAATACTCATATTTATAGGAAAAATGAGATAGATATATGATAATTAAATATGATTACAATCATATCAATAAAATCAAATCATTACAATCAATTACAATTAAATATCTTAAATCAAATCCCATAATATCCTCTAACATGGTTGTGTTAAAGGAAAATGTTAAGGTCACAACATAAATCCAACTTATGGCCAACTTCTCTCTTATGTGTCATTTAAATAAAAAAAAATTGATAAAGAGGATTTTGAGATTCTGAAAATTTGGAAAAAAAAAAACAATTTGTTTGGTTTAAAATTCAAATTTTTTTTACACGTAGGAGAGAAGTTGGCCATGAGTTGGGTTTGTGTTGTGTCCGTATCAAACCTCTGTGTTAAATATCAATTATTTCTAAAGCTTAAATAGATAAGAAGTGGTAAATTCAATTATATAATTAATATTTTTTTCAATCCATTCACATGTGAGTTCAAACTTTCACAACACGTAAAATATATAATTAAAATATAAGAAAACACATGAAGTTAAGATTGAACTTTGTTTTATTCTAATATCACATTAAAGGATCACCACTTGTCTAAAAAAAATAAAATTTTATAGTTAACTAATATTTAACACAAAATGGCGGCAATAATCTCAAAGTTAAAAGCCGGCAAGCAGTCCAAAATGTAAAAGAGAAGGCCATTTGGCATTGCCGTCCATAGACGGTCAAAATGTGAGATCTTTGACTTATAAATACCCACCATTAATTCTAGTTCTTGAGACCAACAACACATTAAAGAGAATCAATGGCATCTTCCCAATATTTCTTCATCCTTGCAATCGTAGCAATTCTTGTCCCTTCAATTTTGGCCACAGAATTTGTGGTTGGTGATGACAAGGGTTGGACCATTAACTTTGACTACCAAGCTTGGGCCAGGGAAAGGAGTTTCATGTCGGTGACACTCTTGGTAAATTAACTTTATAAACTTTTTGTACTTACCATATTTTTTATATAATTTTTTAGTTTTATTTGCCCATGTTTGTTTTCAAATCAATACTTTGTTAAAGTATTGATTAAATTTACATATTTCTATCAGCTTAAACTTTTAGAATAAGTGGTGATTTAACATGATAACAGAGTCATAGGTCATGAGTTCGAACTTTAATTCCGTCAATTCACTCCAATTTAATTAAATATTTTAGGTGTTGGATCTCACCTATTCAAATGGAGTTTGAGACTATACGTGAGGATGAACGTTAAAATATTGATTATATCTCATCTGAATAGAAAGTTTTTTCCTTTACAAAAAGTCGACAGGGAACCACTCCCATAGCATTACTACAATTTTAGTAAAGGAAAATCATTTTCATTCGGATTTTGATACATAGCATTACTCGACTTTGAGGCTATCTTGTTTTTAATGGGTTGCTAGTGGATAATTTTTGTTTCTTATTGAGTTTGCAGAAAAATATATATATATTTTAAATGTATTTATTTTAAGTTTGATTGATGATGGAAGAATTAACTTTTTGGTGCAGTTTTCAAGTATAAAGAGGGACTTCATAATGTTCTTAAAGTCAATGGAACTGGCTTCCAACAATGTGTTGCACCATTGGGAATTGAGGGCCTGATTAGTGGAAATGATGTGATTACATTAGCAACCTCAGGAAGAAAATGGTATATTTGTGGTGTTGCCAAACATTGTGAGAATGGAAACTAAAAACTTGCCATAACAGTGTTGCCTCAGACAATGTCTCTAGCACCTTCTCCTATTTCAGCAGCCGAGGAATGCATTAAACCTATATATTATGGGTGGATAATGATTGTTTTTGGCATCCTTGCCATGGTCATGGTTTAAAGTTAGATCAAAGTACTATAGTTAAAATTCTCCTTTCATGTTTGTGGAGTGTATTGAATTCATTAAGTGTTTGCATTGTATTGGATCTGAATTTATTGATTTATAGTAGTATGTGTGTTCTGAAATATAAACCATGTGTGCTCTATATTTGTACCAAATACGATGTTTGAGCGTATTTGTTAAATTATCTTGCAAACAGCAGGTGTGGTTTAGGCAATTTAACATTATATAAGAGAGGGTGGAAATGGCTTTTAATAGAAGTTTTGGCATTTTAGCAACTCAAACATAATTTGATTGTTTATAGGACAATAATGCTAATACGTACAAGTCTGTGCTTTTAGGCTTTATTTAAAAGATGGGGATCCACTATAATTTTGCTTTCCAAATTTTAGAGGAGGCTATAGAGCGCACCTGCTTTGAGCAACCTCGGGGAGTAATGCTAGAAGTTACTTTTGTGTTCTTGTTTAGTCACTCTAAAAATGATATGGCTTCTAAAATCATTGTTGGGCTTGTGATTGATCATTATTGAATTTAATAAAATAGTGATTTTAAAGCCACCAATTCATAAAGTGACACAAGAGGGACACAAGAGTGACTTCTAAAATTATTCCAACCTCGGGTGTAGACTAGGATTCACTACTCAAGACAAGTGCACCCCACAACCTTCCTCTCTAGTAACTTTCACTTCATGAGATGCGATATCCAGCAGATTAAGTTACCCCTTGGAGACAAGATAGGCATCATTAAGTTGTAGTGTGATCCAAAGTTTATATATATAGCTTATTATTTCCTTATATGCTTCTCAATAGTGTTTTTTTTGTTTTTTCTTTGGGAATGGCTTTCATACATAGTTCAGGAATTGTATGAGGAGTTTAGATAGAGTAAGAAATGATGAACAAGAGAGATTTGGTCGAATAATGTTATACATCATCTTTTTATCTCGTTTTTATCATTTCAAAGTTGATGTAACGTGGTCCTTCATAGCATGTGATGCATAGAAATTAGTTTTTTTTTCTTTTTTTTTTTTTTTTTTTTTTTTTAGAGAAACCATGCTACAACTTTAGAGGATAAAAAAAATGGTACATAGAATTACCCAATTTGGCCAAGTTGATCATATTGAAGTGTATTCAATATATAGAGAAATCATTACAACTAATATGTACAATTGGAAAATAAAAATACATAGTTACCTTTTTTCTTTTTCTTTTTTTGAAGTGAAAAGAGTAAACTTAATTTTTTTTTTTTTTTTACACATTTGCATAAGGGAAGGAGGGAAAATGAAGAATGAGATTCGAACTAGTAACCTCTGCTTCATGAGGCGTAGTCTCTAGCCAATTAAGCTACCTTTTAGGGACTACCTACTCTTTACACTTGTGACTTATCAGAAACTATACTAATAAGAAATTATCAAATACAATGAATCTTGACCAATGCCTACTTTTTGCATTTTTTTTTTCTTTTTTTTTTTTAAAAAAAAAAAAAAAAGAAGATGAAGAATATTTTGGTATATGGAGACTATAGAGGAAACTTGCATTGAAAATCACTTGGAAGCATGACATATTTCAATAATTATACAATACATGTGAGACAAGAATATATATATATATATATATATATATATATATATATATATATATATATATATATATATATATCTTACAACTACTCAAATTGAAACTTTTGAGAGTAAATAGTAAAATAATACTCATTTTCCTCTGTAGCAAGCCTTTTGAGCTGTTTCTCTTTCATCGAAGTTTGTGAATCATCAATCATATTTGGAGATCTCATTTTTCTCTTAGAGGGGCATCTGTTTTCTATATTGTTATTGTCATCCTCATCATCACTGACAACAATGGCATGATCCTCATCTTTTCCATCTACAACCCTTTCATATATTGGATAGACCCCTATTTTCTTCACAATGATTTCAGGCCCCCAATCTACAAGAAGCTCTACTTCATCACCATCCTCAAAATCATTGGTAAGAACAATATTCCATAGCAATAGGTGATCTCCAAGAGGGAATGGGCCACCAGTTGTTGCTGAAAAATTAGTCAGAATAGTATTCCTGGTATGGTTGATAACTGACACGCCACCTTTATGTGAAGATAATACTTGAACACGTGATGCATAGAAAGCACATACACCAAACTCTTTCAATATGGGATCAGCCGTTGGTACTTTAAAATGTATCGAGGGTCCCTCACACTGATACGTGAACCAATCGGGGATTTGATTGCCGGGGATGGTAATGCCAAACACTCTACCAACTCCACGCATAACCCATTCCTGTTACATCAGCAGAGGATGATGTGTTTTAAAGTACTAACTAAATGATACAAGATAACATGATATCATAACAAGGGTCTTATGTTGAAATCCTACTCCACACATTATTCTATGGGAAAAATATATTTTATCCCCATGAACTATCCACTCATTTGCACTTTGACCTCCAATGTTTAAAAAGTGACACTTGACCCCCCCCCCCCCCCAAAAAAAAAAAAAAAAACTTCCAAATTGTTGCAATTCGACCATTCAGACAGTTTTTTTTTTTTTTTCAAAATGCTCCTATCCCAAGTTTTAAAAAAATAAAATAAAATTAAGGGGTGTCCGGTCTCGAGTGGCCAAAGCCACCCCTAGGCCCAATTGGAGTGGCCGGCCACCCCTTAATTTAAATTTTTTTTTTTTTTTTTAACTTGGGATGGGGGCATTTTGGGGGGAAAAAAAAAAAGGTTAGAATGGTCGAATTACAATAATTTGGAAGTTTGGGCGGGGGGGGGGGGGTCAAGTGTCACTTTTTAAACATTAGGGGTCAAAATGCAAATGGGTGGATAGTTCAAGGGGGTAAAAATGTTTTTTTCCCCTAATTCTAATTTAGTTAAAAATTAGGGAAAACTTCACTTTAAACCTTTGAATTACCTCGCGTTTTGGCAAGCCCCCAAACTTTAAAATCTCTCAATTTCATCCCTCGAACTTTCAATTTGATGCAATTTACCCCCTTCGTCAATTTTTGCCGTTAAAACAACTAAAATGACAAATTTACCCTTCAATTTTCCTTTTATTAAAAAAATAAATAAATAAAAATAAATAAATAAAGGTTCATAAGGTGGCCCAACTGTGGGTCGCCTTGTGATTTTTTTATAATAATTTTTTAAAAAAACAAATTTAATTTAAAATTAAGGATAAATTTGGAACTTTATAAAAAAAGTCAGGGGTATAAATGTCATTGCCTCACTTTTAACGTTTAAAATCTGACGGAGGGGTTCAAATTGAGAGGTTTTGAAATTTGGGGGCTTGTCAAAACGCACGATAATTCAGAGGTCTAAAGTGAAGTTTTTCCTAAAAATTAAAGAGAGAGAGAGAGAGAGAGAGAGAAACATGTACCTGTAGCCGTAGGAAGCTTTGCTTAAAAGTATGTGTTAGATTCATGCACCCTTCCATGGCAACATACAGAAAAGGATTTGAACACTTATCCAAACCTGGAATTTCGACTAATTCGTGACAGTTAGTAAGGTACAAACCATTCATATTTGAGAGCTTTGATAGATTTTCCAGTGCAGTGCAGTGTTTTGCATCTAAAAAAATCAAACTTGCTGGTAAATTCGGAATTGATTTAAGCTTTCTACAACGATCCAATCTGAGATCTTGAAGCTTCGAAAGACCACCTAGGCTTGTTGATAGACTTTCAAAACTATTGCATCTCAAATCTAAAATTTCAAGAGAACATAAATTCCAAAGATCTGTAGGAATTCTGTCATCCGATAAATTGCAGTCCAAGAGACATAAGTGTGTTAGTGAGTTCAAGCCTTGTAGTGCAACAGGCAGTAAATTGACTGACTTAGGACTTTTCCTTGGTGATATCCAAGACCAAAAGAGTGATGGCAATGACTTAGACGGTGATCCTTTACACCCACATAGAGATAAATATTTGAGATTCTTCAGTTGCACTATACTAAAAGGCACTTGTCTTATAGCAGTTCTGTCACCAATAAGAGTTGTCAATGATTCCATCTCCCCCAAGTTGTCAGCCAAATTGTGCATTTTAGAACACCCAGAAAGAATGAGAGTTTCTAGAGACTTCAGGTTATAGAAACTCCTTGGCAAACTTTTAAGGCATTTGCAATCTTTCAAATTCACCAAAACAAGATTACTAAGATCTCCAATGGAGTGGTGAACCTCAAGCAAACTCGTACAATCTTCAAGTATTAATTGCTCTAGATTTGGGAGTTTTGAAAAGTCAAGGGTCTGGCTCAGATAATGAGAGTGACTAAGATTTAGAATTTTCATCTTCTCAAGCAACTGCTAAACAAATGAGAAAACAACCAATGAAAAAGGAAGGAAAGCGCAATATTAGAGCCTAGAACATTAAAAAAATAAATAAAAAATAAAAAATAATAATAATAATAATAATAATAAAATAAATAAATAAATAAATCATTGATTATTTTACCTTGGGACTTTCCCAAACTTTTTTGAGATTGCTATATTGCAAGTCAATCACAACTAAGTTTCTTTGATAAAAATCATTTGGAATAAACTTTAGAGGGAATCCATGCCAACAGAGCCACCTTAATTCTTTGGAAAGATATTTATAGTCTCCAGTGAGTCGAACGTGATCAAGTTGGAGTAATCTTAGTCTCTGCATCTTAATAAATGCTTCTGAATTGAAATTCATCTCACTTAGACTTGTCAATTCTAAAGTAAGTCCTTCAACTGCATTTGTTCCCTGTAAAAAAACAAGAATTGCATAAGACAAGTGATTATCCAAACTTATCACATAATCTTTCTTATTAATCATTTCTTTTTTCTCGCTTTGCTTAATATAATGTAATCATGTTTGCAACTGCAAAAACAATAGAATGATGTTAGGAAAAAATAAAAATAAAAAATAAAAAAGTTCCTATTTTCAAATAAGAAGTATATGGATTAAACTTTCAAGGCATGTGATCAGTGTGAATTAGTACGCATTTGCTTCCCGAATAGAAAGAAAAAAATGCTTTTTTTTTTTTTTTTCTTTCAATGTTTTCAATTGAGAAAGTTCTTATTACCTCGTGCTTTGTCAATATATCAAATGTATCCTCATGTAGCCATAATCTACTCCATTTCCCAGGTTCGTTGGGGTGTTTTTCACGAACGATTTCTCTTCCCATGTCTCGCAACAAATCATGCATTGTAAACTCGTTTGTCTCGCTAACTTTAAGAAGACATCGCTGAATGAGAACACTAATTCCAATCTGTGCATAAAAACCACAGCCATCCAATATTTTTACAACATAGTCTATATCCTTTCCTACGAAGAAACATGATATGTCAAGGAATATATCCTTTTCAGTATTGTCGCTTAGTCCATCAAAACTTATTCTAAGTTTATTTTGAATTTGCTCATGAGGAATCCTCTTCAATTTATCTAATGCACTTTCCCATTCTAGCATGCTCCTAGAGAAAAGGAATGAGCCCAAAACTTCAAGTGCTAGTGGCAACCCTCCACAGTAAGCAACGAAACTTCTTGACAAATCAGTATAATCCTCAATAGGATAACTATTCATGAAGGCATGCCAACTAAAGAGCTCAAGAGAGTCAATGTCATTCATTGTTGTAACTCTATATACACTATCCACTTCTAGCTCCTTTAGCAAATGCTCATCTCTCGTTGTTACAATAATTCAACTTCCTAAACCAAACCAGTCACGCCTTCTACATATGGCATTCAATTGCTCCATTTGGTCTACATCATCAAGTATCACAAGTATTGCTTTATTACAAAGTCTTTCTTTAATCATATTGATTCCTCTATCAACACTACTTATCTTTATCTCGCTTGTCTTCAAGATGTCAGAAAGAAGTTGTTCTTGGAGATGAACCTGACCCCTAGGTTCCTTGGAAGTTTCCCTAACATTTGCAAGAAAACTTTTACCTTCAAATCCATGAAAAAATTGGTTATAAATGGCTTTAGCAATGGTTGTTTTGCCAATTCCGCCCATTCCCAAGATTCCTACTATGCGAATATCGTTACCTCCAACATTTAACCCAAAAGTTATGTCTTGAACATGAGAATCTACTCCAACTGGGTTGAGTGCTATAAACAAGTGTGTGTTGTTCAGCTCTCTTGAAATCTCTTCAACAATTTTCCTAATAAACTTTGCTTCATGCCTGGAAATTATTTTAAGAAGTTAGGTAGAGTCACATTATACAAGAGAGACTTGAAATATAAGTTTCATATACACGAATATGTAAAAACTTAGAACATAGTAGTTTTGGCCATTATCCTTAACTCATTAGCATTTACCATACTAATGGGTCAAAGTTTGAAGAAACTAAATTTTTATACCATAGAATTATGTTAACCCAAAATCCAATAGACTCAAAACCTCTCTCACACGGACAAAAAAAATTACCCTTGCTTTTAATTCCATGACAAGGAATAGTGCTTTGTTCTTTTCAAACCTATAGTGCAGCTGGCAAAGTAAGATTTTTTGTATCGTAGTTGCAAAGAGTTTTCTTCATTTTCTCTAGTTATTTCCACTCTTTCTATCTCAAAAACTAAAAGGTGGCCTATATGTATGCAAAGGTAGGTCAAAATAAACCAGGTCAACTAGGCTTTTTTTCCCACATGATTTGATGGAATATCAAATCACATCAATAAATTTCCACCATGTTTTGAATTCTATCAATGCCTCTAAAGGCAATAACAAACTACAACTATCATTCAAGTTGAAGTAATACTTGAGATGAGCACAAGAGTTGGCTTAGTCATAACACTATATTACCTTGTCAATAATTTTGGCCACAACTTTCTTAACTAACTCTTCTTCTTGTAGACTTATTTACTCTCTACAACCCTTTTGACATGCTCCCTTCAAACTTCAAAACTCATCACTTTGAACCCCTGAACTTTCAATTTTTATCACTTTGGACCCCCTCCGTCAATTTTTGCCATTAAAACTCTAAAAAAGACAAAATTACCCTTCAATTTTCTTTTTATGAAAAAAATGAAAAAAAAAATTTTGAAAAAAAAAAGGTTACATTGTGGCCCAACCGTGGGTCACCTTGTGATTTTTTTTAATAATTTTTTTTAAAAAAAAATAATTTGAAATTAAGGATGAATTTGACATTTTATACTCAAGGGTATAAACATCATTTTCTAACTTTTAACGTTTAAGATCTAACGGAGCGGTCCAAAATGATAGAAATTGAAAGTTCAAGGGTCCAAAATGAGAGGTTTTGAAGTTTGAGGGAGGCATGTCAAAAGGGGTGGTAGTTCAGGGGTTTAAAGTAAAGTTTTCCCTTCTTTTTTTTTTTTTATAAAATTATGCCTTAAAAAACCGGTTTAGCCTTTAAAAAAAGTAGGTTCACACCGCATGTCGTAATTCCAGACTACCTCTAAAGAGTGATTCGGCTTATATATATATATATTGTTTTTAGCAATGAAATAAAAAATAAAAAAATTGATAGAATATAAAGTAAAATAAAATAAAAACAAGAAAGTATGAGAAAAATGAGAAAGAGATAAACAAAGAGTTTTGAGGTGGTTCCACCTTAAAAACTTACTTCCATTGTTTATAATGTCCAATATATATGACTATACTTTGACTATGTTAGATTTTATTTTTTTTAATAAAACAAATGTTCATATTATAATATATGTATATATAGAAAACATATTGCAATGTGATACTATAAATGTACTAAAATATAATAGGTGAACGACAAAACTATTGCTTATAGGAACTTACCCGTCTGCAGTTTTTCTTAGATCCCACCCTGACAAATTAGCAGCCTCACACAAAGCTCTTCTCCACTTGAGAACTTTGTCCATGTCCAACAAGTAATGCTCTTCATGTTTCGCGAATGCTTCTGCAAAACTACCTGTCTGGTTTCTCACATTAGAGGGCTCAACATCATAGAATATAGGTAGAACCAGTTGCTTCAAAGTTCTTCGGCACTCCATAATTTTCACAAGTTCCTCCATGCACCACCTTGAAGCCGCATAGTTCATTGAGAAAACGATGATAGAGATTCTGGATCCTTGGATTGCCCGTATCAATTCGGATGCAAGGTATTGTCCTCTTTGGAGCTCATTGTCATCTTTAAAGATTTTGATTCCAGCATCTTTCAAAGCAAAGTAGAGGTGGTCGGTGAAGTTTTTGCCTGTGTCTTCGCCTCTGAAACACAAGAAAACGTCATAGATCCAGTTGGAACAAGGGGATGAAGATGAAGAGAAGATGGCTTCAGGAGATCTCGTTGTTCTGATAGCCATGACTCAACTCCCAAAGACTTGATTTATCTTGATAATTTATTTGAAGTAAAATGAATAAAAGTGTTTGGAAGGATAAAAGGGTGGAAATCCAAGAGGAAAACAAAGAGAAATAGTTAAAAGAAAGCTGAATGGACTTCGTCCTCCATCCCCTTAACTATTTATAGATAGGCATCCCCTTAAATAGTTAAATATGGTGTGGGGATAACCACAGCTGTTATGATGTGATCATCCCCTAACGCATCACCATTATTGACCCAATCACAACACGGGAACGACTTTTTGTGTAGTTGTTCCCGTGTTCAAATTGGAACAATAAATTACACTAATAATGGTTGATTTGGACTCAAAAACTTCAAAGAAAAAGAAGGAAGCTCTTTCAATTCACACCTAAAAGTCAATCTCACCATTCTCTTATCTAATGGCTAATATTGTTGCCTGTAATCTTAATTCACAAATGAAGCGTTGAAATTGGATTGCATTTTCTTTGCCATTTAGCACTTCCATCAATTCTTCCTCTACCACCATCACAATTCTAACTTGTGGATATATTACATTTTCTTCGCCATTTTGCACTTCCATAAATGCTTCTTCATCTTTCTCCATTGCAAGTGTAGTAACTAGTAATGAAATATAAATTGAGAGAAAAGTAGCGAAAGCAAGAGAAAAAAAAAAAATGAGACGAGAATTTGGGGTGGTTCGACTCAGAGGCATACTCTTAAGGGTTACGTTGTGCATTTGTGCTCTTGTTGCTTGATGTGTTTAGAGTACAAATGGCCTATATTTATAGGAAATTTGTGTTTAAAGCAAGGACTCTCTTTTGTTTGATATAAAAATGTTAAAAATAGATATAAGAAATACTTGAGAATTGGGTTGATAAGTTTTATTATTAGTATTTTTTTTTTTTTAACCCTTTGTCATTTAAAGGAATAATTTATTTAATTTTCGTCTAACTTTAACAAACTGACACCAAATTTTATAATAAGATTCGAGTTATAATGATGTAAAGTTTAACCACAATCTTAAATATTCTTACGTGGATTTTCAATATTTATATATCAAAACAAACGAGAATCCTTACAAGGATGGCCAAAGAGTATTGGTGGAGCGTAATGCTACATATTATATTTCATTTCATATGTATTTTATTGGGCTAATGTACGTAGCAGTGCCCATCAACCTTATCAAGTCAGTGAAATGAGACTCTAGTATGTATGATTGATATTCGAATGATTCTAAAAAATGAATGCTGGCATCACAGAAAGGCCTGACCAAGAACCAAGTGATTCCTCTATCTCCCACATTTTCTCTGCAACCAAACATAAAGACATCATGCGTGTCTCTCTTTTGTGAGTTGGCCTGATTGTGATGTTTAATGTGGTCATTTTCATGGTTCAAATTGGTTGTGGAAGGATAACCAAAATTAGAGGTAGAAATTAGTGCAAACTTTTGTATCAGGAGCAAGATTGACTTCAAATAGCCAAGACATAGTGGAGCCAGGATGTCCATTCAAGGGGGCAAATTTTCTTTGATGAATACAGAATAAAGTTGAATAAAAATAATTAAAAGTATTAAAAAAATATAAAAATTTAATTGGAGCTCAATAGAATCTTTATTTTTCTCCATAATCTCAGATAGCTACAATTATATATTTTATACCATTAAAAAATGCAACAAAAACTATATATATATATATATATAAACAATTATCAAGAATAGCAATATAAATATTAAAAAAATTAATCTAAAAGAACAATCTAAATTTAAATATAACAAATTAATTACATACCTCAATTTTTATAAGAAAAAGTTGAATGGACCCGGCTGAAGACTTGAATGCTTGAAGTTTGAGAGTTGAAGGGAACAAATTTACTGGAACTCTTGAAGCAGAAGATGCGAATTGTTGAATGGAGAAAGGAATACTAGAGAAATTTGAAGTCTTTAAGAAGAAAATGTCATAGCAAATTTTTGTAAGATGTATATCTGATTTTGCAAATATCACACACATAATAGAAAACAAACTCAAAGCAAGAGGACAGGGAGATTTGACAATTGCTTTTTGGATTTGATTGGCCCATAGCTCTAAAATTGGTGTCTCACGTGAGGTGAATGTGTGTCTTTAACTAGTTCGAATCTCTTTCTTTCTCTTGTGTGAAAAGTTTGATTTTTTTATATGATTTTTGTGCTTGTGCTAGTGCCTTGTCTTGTCGGTCTTCTCTTTAAATTTACACAGTAAAGTCAGAACGTCTTCTAGATGTCAAGAAAATAGTGGGAACAAGTGAATAGCTAGTCAGTCACCATGAAACTTTATTTAGTGAAACGATGCGTCTTAAAAGAAAACAGAAAATTAACTATATTTCTTCAATATTTCGTTCTTCTGAAAGTTTCAACTTCTTGCAGCAACAAATAAAAAAATCAAAGTCAACTCAAGTCCCAAGGTACAGGCATTCCTAAAAACATTTGCCCTCCAGAGTTGATGAGGGTGAGGCATAACCATGGGCCGACGGCATAGGAAAAATTCTACCAAAGGTAAGGAGAATTCTTAGGGGCTAGGGGGGTGGGGCATCCATCCCTGGCCCCAAGACCAAGTGCAATTTTGTTCAGACCTTGGAGAAGCACTTTCAACTCCTTCATTACATTTTTTTAAAGCACAAATAAACTCCAATCCACTCACACATGAAGTTAAGGGCGTAACTAAAACTTTTAATTTGTCTCAGACAAAATTATATATATATATATATAACAAAAATTAAATTTTAAAGGTTTATTATATATATAAAAAAAATAAAAATAAATAAATAAATAAATAAATTAAATAATTTAAATAATTTTTTTGGGAACCACCTACCCCAAGCCATAAGATGGTTCCACCCCTCCCTAAAGCCTCTCTTTGAAAATACCAAATTCTTTTCTTTTCTTTTTATTTTTTTATTTTAATTTTTAACATTCTATCCAATACGGGACTGGCGTCAACCAAAGACTTGGGAGTGAATTCATGCATTTCCATCGGTTCTTTTCCGCCATCATCGATCAAAGTGTAGAAAATTGTAATGAATGAAATACAAATGGAGAGAAAAGTAGAGAAACCAAGAGAGAAAAATGAGGTAATTAAGAGAATTTAGGGTGGTTTGACTATGACCAGCGCCACCCCTGGTCATAGTAATGTTTTTTGGTATGATTGAGACTCTTCTTTTTTCTAGCAAAATTTTTTTGTGTATTTATGATTTCATTCGTTCCAGTAATGTTTTTTGGTCCATCATTTTTAATGACCCAAAATACATGGAACTTCGGTAAACCTCGAAGCAACTTGACAAATTAGATGGCAAAAAATTCAACCAGGAAAATAATTATGAATTTGAAAGGGGGAGAACTCTAATTGGTTAATCGGACTGCATGTCCGGGTTAATGTGAATGGGAAAGAAGAAAAGAAGGATACTGTTGAAGGTGAAAGCTTGAAAATGGATTGGAATTTAAAAAAAAAAAAAAAAAAAAAAATTGCACCACCCCTGGCCACCCCCAAACCCTGGCTGCAAGCCACCCCCAGGGGGTTTGGACTTCAAATTTTTTTTAAAATTTTTTTTATAATTTTTAGATTTAAATTTTAAAATTCAATTAATATTTTAATGATGTGTCTAATGGCTCTTAAAATAATTTGACGGTAAAGAGTTTATTGGCATTTCGATTGACCCAGGGAGTGAATTGTCGGAAAAAAAACTTAATGAGTTGTTAATTTTGACGGGTTGACTCAAGGATTTATGATGTATTTACCCTTATATTTATGTTGATTGTCAACAAGCACTGTCGATCTACTTTGTGAAATCTTGTTTTGTGAGCTTAAATAGGGTTTTCAGATTCGTTTGAGGGATCTAAAAGTACTTTTGACACTCAAAAAGTTCGTTTGAAAAAAAAAAAATACTCGTTTGGTAAAAAAAATTGAAAGCGCTTTTAATGATCCAAAAAGATTAAAAATTGCTAAAACACACTTTGGCAAGCTTAAAAATGAATCTTTTGCCAAAAAACCATTTTTGACTTAAAGGCTCTATTTCTCAAACATAACCACAAACATGTTATATGTCTAAAATTAAATCTAGGGAAAATTACAGTTTACCCCCCCAAAGTTGACAGCGTTTTTCAATTCGAACATCAAAGTTTCAATTTTTACAATCCACCCCCACAAAGTTTCAATTTCTTTTCAATTCGACCAATATTATCCCAAAATTCTCATATTACCCCTGATTTTTATTTTTACTATTTTATTTTTTATGATAAAAAAAAAATAAATAAAAATAAAATAAAATAAAATTGGGAGTGCAAAAATGGTTATATGGGCAAAGGGGTGGCTACGGCCACCCTGAATTTTTGTTTTTTTTTTTTATATAAAAAAAAATAAAAATTATGAGCAATATGGGAAGTTTTGGATACAATTGGTCAAATTACAAAAATTTGGAACTTTGGGGGGTGGATTGTAAAAATTGAAACTTTGGTGTTCGAATTGAAAAATGCTATCAACTTTGGGGGGTAAACTGTAATTTTCCCTTAAATCTATTACTCCATAAGTGTGAGGGATTAGTTATATGCATTATATTGTGACTTTCTATGGAAGGATTTGCGGTTTGTGCAGTGTAAAGTAAAAGTTTTAATTGTGCAGATTAAACTATATGGAAGGATTGTGACTTTCATATTTTTTAAAGTATGGTTTTAATTCTGCAGATTAAACCATGGCCCTATTTTTTATATTGTGACTTTCTATGGAAGGATTTGCGGTTTGTGCAGATTGTGCAGATTAAACTAAAATTAAAACTTTACTTTATTTTTTTTTAATTTTTTTTTTTTACTTATATTTTTTTTTGTCCTTATTTTGGGGGGACCATGGCCTACCCCGGTCCCCCCCTCCCTCTGTCTCTAATTATAACATTGCCGCTTTGATCACGTAGACGACTTTGAATGTTATAAAAAGTTTTGTCTGCTCTCAACGAACCTTCTATGTTGACGAGAAAGAATATTCTCGTATGAATTTTATTGAAGTATAACATTGCCGCTTTGATCACGTAGACGACTTTGAATGTTATAAAAAGTTTTGCCTGCTCTCAGCGAACCTTCAAGTACGAATTTTATTTAAGTATAAGTTAGGGACGGAGCCTGGAAATTTTATGAAAGGGGGCCAGTCAAATTTTTTTTTCGGTTCTTTAGAATTTTTTTATTAAAAAAATTATTTTGGTTGTTTTTTATGAACTAAAGACTACCGTAAGGGCCAAAAATAAAAAAACTTAATGGGTATAGGCCAAAAAAATTAAGAATATGGTCAAAAGTTTTTATTAGATATGGCCAAAAAATTTAAAAATAGGGCCAATTTTTTCTTTGGAGGAGGCCAAATGACTAAAATTAAAACTTTACTTTATTATTTTTTTATTTTATTTTTACTTATAATTTTTTTTTCCTTCTTTTTTGGGGGGGGGGGGGACCATGGCCTACTCCGGTCCCCCCCTCCCTCTGTCTCTGTGTATATATATATATCAAACAAAGATTTAGAATGCTACAAGAACCATTTTAAATAAGAGAAATGATATAAAGATACAACTTTAGCTCAACTTTTCTTTTCTGTGGTCTTTTTTAAAAAAAATAAATAAATAAAAAATTCCTTAAGTAATAACATCCTATGAGGTCCCTTTTTTTTCTTTTTTCTTTTTTTCAAAAAATGGTCTTTTTCTTCAGTTTAGTGAAACGATGCGTTTTAAAAGAAAATAGAAAATTAACTGTACATCTTCAACCTTTCATTCTTCTGAAAGTTTCAATTTCTTACAGCGACAAATAAAAAAATCAAAGTCAACTCAAGTCCCAAAGTACAGGTATTCCTAAAAACATTTGCCCTCCAGAGTTGCTGAGGAGGGGCATAACCATGGCATAAGAAAAATTCTACTGTAAGTAAGGAGAATTTTTAGGCGTTGAGGGGGGGCCAAATGACCCCCTTGCCCTCCAAGACCAAGTGCAATTTTGTTGAGACCTTGGTGAAGCACTTTCAACTCCTTCATTGCATTTTTTTGAAAGCACAAATAAACTCCAATCCACTCCCATATGAAGTCAAGGGCGGAACTAAAACTTTTAATTTGAGAGACAAAATTAAAAAATGTATATGTATATGTTGGGGGGACAAAAATTAATGGTTTATTATATATATATATATATATATATATATATATATACTTTTGGGAACCACCTACCCAAGCCATAAGATGGTTGCACCCCTCCCTAAAGTCTCTATATGAAAATACCAAATTCTTTTCTTTCCTTTTTATTTTTTTATTTTAATTTTTAACATTATATTCAATATGGGACTGGCGTCGACCAAAGACTTGGGAGTGAATTCATGCATTTCCATCTGTGCTTTTTCCGCCATCATTGATCAAAGTGTAGAAAATTGTAATGAAAGAAATATAAATGGAGAGAAAAGTAGCCAAAGCAAGAGAGAAAAATGAGATAATTAAGAGAATTTAGGGTGGTTTGACAATGACCATTGACGCATTCCTCTATCATTGAAATTGTCGTGAAGGCTACACCATGCTCTTGTGTTTACAATGAAAATAATATTTATTTATTAATAGTATAAATAATAATAATAATAATAATAAAGTGGCACAAAAAAAAAATTATATTTATCTTGATTGTCCACAAGCACTGTTGAACTACTTTGTGAAATTTTGTTTTGTGAGCTTAAAACAGGGTTTTCATATTCGGGTCTAAAAATGCATTTGATACTCAAAAATTTTGTTTGAAAAAAAAAAATACCTGTTTGATAAAAAAAATTGAAAGCGCTTTTAAGGGTCCATAAGGCTTAAAAATGGCTAAAACTGACAAAAACTTAAAAATAATTTTTTTTAAAAAAAAAAACATTTTTTTACGTAAAAGCTCTATTTCTCAAACACAACCACAAACATGTTGTAAGTCTAAAATTAAATCTATTACTCCATAAGTGTGTGGTATTAGTTATATGCATCATATTGTGACTTTCTATGGAAGCATTTGCAGTTTGTGCAATTGAAGCCCCGTGTAGTAGGATAAATCTGGAAAAATATGTTTGCTATCTTCTGCCCACCACACATATATATATATATATATATATATATATATATAACAACCACTTTAAATAAGAGAAATGATAGAGACACAACTTTAGCTCAACTTTTCTCTTATGTGATCATTTTAAAAAAAAAATTAAATAAATACAAAATTCCTGAAGTAATAACATTCTATATGGTCCCTTTTTATTTTATTTTTTCTTTAAAAAAAATGATATTTTTCTTCAGAATAATGACCATGTTTTTTTTTTTAAAAAAAAAAGGCCATTTTTATGAAGAAAAATGCCATTTTTTTTTTAAAATACCAAATAAATAAATAAAAGGACATGGTATTCTTTAGAAATTTTTTTAAGGGGAAAATACAGTTTGTCCCCCTGAACTTTCAGGGGTTTTTCAATTTTAACCCTAAAGTTCAAAAATTGGCAATCTACCCCCCTGAAGTTTCAAAAATTGGCAATTTGAACCCTCCATTTAATTTTTCCGTCTAAATGGACGAAAATCTATGAAATTACATCATTACCCTCAGGCTTTTTTAAAAAAATTTCCGTCCAATTTAACGGAAATTAGTAACAGAAGGTTTAAATTGCCAATTTTTGAAACTTCAGGGGGTAGATTGCCAATTTTTGAACTTTGTGGTTAAAATTGAAAAACTAATGAAACTTCATGGGGGTAAACTGCATTTTCCTCTTTTTTTAATTTTTAATTTTGTTTTTTAAAAAAATGACCGCATAAGAAAAAAGTTAAGCCAAAATTATGTTTATAAGTTGTGTCTTTATCATTCTTCTTTAAATAAATATGTGGTGAGAATGAAAGGATGGTCTTTCACCTTTTTGGCTTTACTTTCTATTTTGTCTGTCCAAAAAGAGGGCCAGAAGATGAAGGAAAAATGGTTTGTGAAGCAATACATATTCACAATGCTAAGATCAGTAAGATGCTAGACAATTAGTTTAATAATAATAGGCCTTAATAAGAGCTGATCATGGGTACTCCCATATAATATATGAGAAACAGTTTCTTCCTCCCTACAACAGAAAATGCACAGATCATCTTGGACAATTTTTTTCTTTTTGAGATTGACTTTTATTGGGAGTATATCATGACACGCTTGCCAAATTTAAAACTTTTATATTCCATATAATTTTCCAAATTGTTTTCGTGCTATCTCGGTTCCATCCATCCCCTAGCAAAGAATCTTGCCTCTCCTTTTCGAGTTATTGGGGTCAAGTCATAGCTATTTGCTATAGATTTTCTTAAGGGAAAATTACAGTTTACCTCATTAAAATTGACAGCGTTTTTTAATTTGAACGCCAAAATTTTAATTTTTGCAATTCAAACCCCTCCCCCCCCCACCCCCCCCCCCCAAAGTTTCAAATTTTTGTAATTTGACCAATTGTATCCAAAACTTCCCATATTGCCCCTAATTTTTATTTTTTTTATTTTTTATAAAAAATTAAAAAAAAAAATCGGGTGGCCGTAGCCACCCCTTTGGCCATCTGGCCATTTTTGCACCCCCTAATTTGTTTTTTGTTTTCATAAAAAATAACAAAATAAAAATAAAAATCAGGGGCAATATAGGAATTTTGGGATAATATTGGTCGAATTGAAAAAAATTGAAACTTTGTGGGGGTGGATTGCAAAAATTGAAACTTTGATGTTCGAATTGAAAAACACTATCAACATTGGAGGGTAAACTATAATTTTCCCTTTTTCTTAAAATCATGTGAAAATTGTATTGTAATATATCATATCTTTTCCTCATGTCTGCACCAAGTTTCTTTCCCCTCATAAAGAGAGAGAAAATAGAAAAATGCATGTGTTAATTAAAAGTCAGATGAAAGTTGTATTAATAATAAGGGTTAAATACTCTTTTGCTTCTAAGATTTAAACACTTTATTTTTTTCCTCTTAATGTTTCATTTTTATTACAGGAGGTACTTGTGGTTTTCATAAAGACGGAAATAGTATCTCCGTTAAAATTTCGTCCAAAATTTAACGGCACACCATGTCAGCACCAATCAAAAATCGCTACGTATCATATAATTAATTTTTAAAAAAAAATTAAAAAGATTAAAAAATTATATTTTTCAAAAAAACAAACATTTGGGGCCCACCCCTTTGGCCATTTGGGGGGTAGCTTTCAGCCATGGGGGTGGCCTGGCCACCCCATTTGGCCGCCACCCCCACAGTCGGATAGGGGTGGTCGGGCCACCCCTAAGGAGCCCAAGGTATGGCCGACACCACCTCCAGCCAATGGGTTTGGGGATGGTTTTGGTCACCCCCATTGACCATGAGCCACCCCCATGACTGGATTGGGGGTGGCTTGGCCACCCCCACAGCCGGATAAGGGTGGCCAGGAGAACAAGGGGGTATCGGAAACCACCCCCAAACCCACTGGGGGTGGTTTCGGCCACCCCTTGGGCTCCTTAGGAGTGGCCCGGCCACCCCCATCCGGCCGTGAGCCACCCCCAAAATGGCCAAGGGGGTGGCAATATAATTTTTTAATCTTTTTAATTTATTTTAAAAATTAATTATATGACCACAATGCGATTTTTGAATGGTGCTGATGTGGCGTTTCGTTAAGTTTTGCACAAAATTTTAATAGGGGTATCATCTCCATCTTTATAAAAACCATAGGTACCTCATGTGATAAAAATAAAACCCTAAAAGAAAAAAAAAAAAAATGTTTAAACCCTAGGGGGCATAGTATTAAACCCTAACAATAATACTAATTTCATTCTCCTACAAATAATTGGAGGTTTTTTTTTTTTTAATGTTTTAAAATTGTTTTGATAGACCCAACATCCGAAGTGTTTTATCAGCTTTGCAACATTCTTAGTTCTAAGGAGGAAAAAGAAATTAAGAAGAATAACAAAAATAAAAAAATAAAAAAAACAATGATTATATGAAA
Organism: Corylus avellana; assembly: GCF_965113065.1. Taxonomy (NCBI): domain Eukaryota; kingdom Viridiplantae; phylum Streptophyta; class Magnoliopsida; order Fagales; family Betulaceae; genus Corylus; species Corylus avellana. The sequence continues at coordinate 7,194,733 of NC_142498.1, forward strand.
GAAATAAAAATATGGAAATAATAAGATGGTGACACAGAAATTTACGTGGTTCGGTCTATGATCTATATCCTCAAGATCAAACCCTAATAAGGCTACATTAAGCTCTTATTTATCTGAGTAATATTTACAATATAACATGCTCCTATTAGGAGAATCATGTTGAATACAAATAAACTTATACTCTAGCTAGATTAGCTAGGTGATTGTCTTTAACTATTCACTGTAACCCAGTAATAGTCTTCAAGTGTGACTCAATGATATTCTCCAATTGTAAGTGAGTAATAGTCTTAAATTGTAACTATTATTCTCGCAACGGCTCATTGTCTAGCAAAAGCGGCGGTAAAACAAGTTATGAATAAAGTTTGGATTAAAGAAATTCCAAAAGGCATCTGTGATGTTGTAATATTAGAGCTACGGGCTCTAGGCATGTAGAGCTTTGTGCTCTTTTGTTTGAGTATTTACGCTCGTATTATTCAGTTTATGAATGAAGTTCGAAATTTTTTTAAAAGTAAAATTAAAAAAAAATTCTACTTAATTAATGCAGGGATTTCCATTCATGATTTCAAATTATATTTTAGATGTTTTTTTTTTAGTAGAATCACATGCGTTGTATTTATTGCAATCGTTGCAAAGCAGAAATCTCTGCTTGCAAAATATCACATATACAATCCGGTGGGTTATAGAGCCACACCATATTCATAGTTCCATGCGTAGCCACACTAGCCAGAGCATGGGCCACCTTATTTCCTTCTCTACGTGTATATCGCATTTCCCAAACAAGAATAGACCTCAAGGTAAACCGAATATCCTCTGTAAGTTGGCCCCTACCACTCATCAAGTTCACCAAAGTTCACTACAACAATGACATTCTTTGCATCTCCCTCCAATTGAACCTGCCTTATCCCCATTTCAATGCAGAGTAGAGCGGCCATAAGAGCAGCCACGGCTTCCGCTGCTGTGGGATCCAGAAAACCATTGCGAGTCTGACTTTTCAAAGCCCACATCTGCCCATGTTGATCATGAATAACTATCCCAAAACCCACGCTTCCCTTCTGTCTGTCAACCTTGGCGTCCCAGTTTGCCTTGAACCATCCATGGGGCCAATTTTGAATAATTTTGGTTTATAAAAAGTTCAGATGTGGAATTATATTTTGAATCGCAAGCAATATTGGATCACACTACTATCTTTTCTCGAGTACTTCTAATTTCAAGCTTTCTCCGATTCTTTCTAATTTTTTTTTTTTTAATTAATGCTCCATTTGTTTCGCCATAAAATGATTTTCGGAAAATGTTTTCCGTAATTTTGGGTGTTTGATGCAACGTAAAATAATAGTCAACGAAAAATATTTTTCCTTTGACCGAAAATTCTTCTTTAATTTTCGAAAAATGGTTTCTAATTTTGAAAATCGTAAACCATTTTTCGAGTTTGAACATTTCATTATCAAATCGACAGACCCAGCTAAGCCTGCCCAGCACCCCGCTGGAACTTGACCAAGACCCGCTTAAGACCTGACCAAACTTGCTCGAGACCCTGTTTGGACTCGCCAGGAACTTGATCCGGACTCTATTGGACCTGCCCAAGACCAGGCTGGGACTCGCCCAAGACTTGCCCAAGACCCCGTCGGGACCCGCCCGGACCTGCCCAGGACCTCGCCAGAACTCACATTTTCGGCGGAAAACATTTTCTGGTATTTGGCATGTACATAAAATATCTCACAAATATATATATATATATATACCTAATACCCCCTTAAGGTTTCATTTCTTTACTTTTTTCCCCCTTAAGGTTTGATTTTTATCACATAAGGTACCTGTAGTTTTAATAAGGACGAAATTGGTCCTTTCGTCCATTGACCGTTAGTTGACTTAACTGAAGTCCACGTAATTGACACGCAGACCAATTAAAATTCGACACTTGGCATAAGGGACACGTCATCAGTGATGACATACCTAATTAAATTTTTTATTTTAAAAAAAAATATATATAGTTTTTTCAAAAAAAAAAAAAAAAAATTGGGGTGGCCGAAACCACCCCCAGTGGGTACTAGGAGTGGCTCGGCCACCCCCATGGAGCAAGGGGGTGGCTAGGTGCCAAGGGGGTGGCCAACCCTCAGACCAATTAAAATTCGACACTTGGCATAAGAGACACGTCATCAGTGATGACATACCTAATTAAATTTTTTATTTTAAAAAAAAAAAAATTTCAAAAGAAAAAAAATTTGGGGTGGCCTAAGGTGCCCAAGGGGGTGGCCGAAACCACCCTCAGTGGGTACTGAGCCATCCCCATAGAGCCAAGGGAGTGGCCGAAACCAGCCCCAAGACCCCTTGGAGATGGTTTCGGCCACCCCTTTGGCTCCATGGGGGTGGCCAAGTCACCCCGACCCATTGGGGGTGGTTTCTACCACCCCCTTGGCTCCAGCCTCTAGGGGGTGGCCGAGTCTCCCCCAGTACCCACTGGGGTTGGTTTCAGCCACCCCCTTGGCACCTTGGGGGTGGCTCGGCCACCCCCATTCGGCTAGATGAGCCACCCCCAAATGGGCAAAGAGGTGGCTGTAGCCACCTCAAATTTTTTTTTTTGTTGAAAAACTATTTTCTTTTTTAATTTTTTTTTAAAATAAATAAAAAATTAGGTAGGTGGCCACTTATGTCAAGTGTCGAATTTTAATTGGTCCACGTGTTAGTGACATGGATTTCTGTTAAGTCAACTAATGGACGGAAAGACTAATTTAGTTTTGGTTTTTATCAAAACCACAAAATCCTAAGGGAAAAAAAATAAAGAGATGAAACCCTAGGGGTATTAGGTATTTAACCCTTAAAATTAAGTATATTGTTGAATTTTTTTTTTTTTTTTTTTTGTGAGTATATTGTTGAACTTATTTCAAAATTTAGCAAATCTGAAAAATAAATCGCAACTTAATTTAAAAAACTAGCAATTAAGTTGAAGTTGACGAGTTCCCAAGACACAGGATTTTATTTGAGACCCCTTAGGTCCAGTCCATCTGCAAAACACAACTTTTACTGCCCCCAATCAAATTTTGACACATCACTTGAACCCAACAAATAGAATAGAAACGAAAGCAGCTAATAAATCAACAAATTTGGCATTTTCATCCTTTCCCTTTGGACACCCACGACCAGTTCTCTACCACCGGCGACTGCGGCGGCCAACTCTCACCCAGTACCCACGGTTGGATAGTTTCTTTCTCTCTACTTGCAGACAACAATGGTGAAACCCAAAAGCAAGTTTGCTTTACCTCGTCCAAACAGAATGAAACAAGTCATTTCAAGCTCTAAGTTCCGGTCCAAACGTTTTCTTTCTTTCTTTTTTTCTTTTTTTTTTTTTTTTTTTTTTCAAGGTGAATTAGTACTGCTATGATTCACTGTGTTTTCTTGGACTTGGAGGTGTGAAGTTTGCTCTTTTCAAGTGGGCATTTGTGATTGTCTCTATGTTTGGGGTTTTAAGAAAGCCTATGACTCGTTGAACAAGGTATGGACTGGAATTGGCTTTTGTTTCCGTTTCTATATTGGTTTCTAGTTCAATTTTTTTTCTCTTTTTTTTTGTTTGGTTGCTCAGAAAATCAGGGAAAGTGATGGAAAATGATAGGTCCCAAACATATAATAGAAACACAACTAATATTTAATACAATATAAATATAATACACGTTACAAATCTTCATTTATGGCCGGAATTCTACCACAATACAAACACACAAACAAGATAATACATTCTGATACCTCTAGTGGGTCCCAGTCAGAACAAGAACATGATCACAAACAAGATAATACATTTTGATACCCTTAGTGGGTCCCAGTCAGAACAAGAACATGATAATACTTCACTTAGGGTGTGAGTTGAACCACATACACAAGACAATACAAATTCACCATACTCATAACATAATACAAAGACCCTTAAATACTCTATTACTAGCAATTACCTAAACCACTACCACTTCTCTCACACTATCTCACACTACAACACATAACTGCCCATACTAAATAACTTTCTAGTAAGTAAACTTCTCACTAACTTCTATTATAAGATAACACTAACACTAACTTCATTACCCATGCCACGTTGTACATCATGGCCCATGGCAAACACCACTATTGCCTATGATCTTCATGTTGGTTCTCCTTATCCATCTCTATGACCAAATAATGTGGGTTCGGCTGATGTGTATGACAAGTCTTACGTGGAATCCTATCATTCGCCCCCCCTTAAGAGAACCTTGTCCTCAAGGTGGAATGTGTGAAATTGACGTTGAGGATTTGTAACTGCCTTCCAGTGAGATGTTGATAACGTGGGAAATCCATCTTAAGGTGCTTCAATGGGGGTGTTGCCTGCTACTACTTGTCTCCAGTGGGGGAGCCATGAGATATTGTTGATCTTTTTTCCTTTGTGTTGTTGGTGCTCTTCTCAGAGAATTGATTAACTCCAGCCAATAAGTTCTTGATCTCGTTCAAGGAATCTTCCATGCTCTGCATCTTCTCACATTCCATGCTCTGATACCAATTGATAGGTCCTAAATGGATAATAAATCACAATTAATATTTAATATAATATATTGATAATACACGTTACAAATCTCCACTTATGGCTGGAGTTCTACCACAATACAAATACATAAACAAGATAATACGTTATGATACCTCTAGCGGGTCCCAATCAGAACAAGATAAACAAGATAATACTCCACTTAGGGTGGGAGTTGAACCACAACAGAATAGGACTCTACACAAATCACCATACTCATAACATAATATAAAGACCCTTAAATACTCTATTACTAGCAGTTACCTAAACCACTACCACTTCTCTCACACTATCTCACACAACAACAGATAATTGCCCATACTAAATAACCTCCTAGTACATAAACTTCCCACTAACTCCTATTATAAGATAACACTAACACTAACGTACCCCATTACCCAAGCCACGTTGCACATCATGGCCCATGGCAAACACCACTACTGCCCAAGATCTTCATGTTGGTTCTCCTTATCTATCTCCATGACCAAATAATGTGGGTTTGGTTGATGTGTATGACGAGTCCTACGTGGAATCCTATCAATTGGTATCAGAGCATGGAATGTGAGAAGATGCAGAGCATGGAAGATTCCTTGAACAAGATCAAGAACTTGCTGGTTGGAGTTAACCAATTCTCCGAGAAGAGAACCAACAACACAAAGGAAAAAGATCAACAATATCTCATGGCTCCCCCACAAGAGACAAGTCGCAGTAGGCAACATCCTCATTGAAGCACCTTAAGATGGATTTCTCACATTATCAACATCTCACTGGAGGGCAGTTACAAATTGTCAACGTCAATTTCACACATTCCACCCTGAGGACAAGGTTCTCTTAAGGGGGGGCGAATGATAGGATTCCACGTAGGACTCGTCATACACATCAGTTGAACCCACATTATTTGGTCATGGAGATGGATAAGGAGTACCAACATGCAGATCATGGGCAGTAGTGGTGTTTTCCATGGGCCATGATGTGCAACGTGGCTTGGGTAATGGGGTTAGTGTTAGTGTTATCTTATAATAAGAGTTAGTGAGAAGTTTACTTACTAGGAAGTTATTTAGTATGGGCAGTTATGTGTTGTGGTGTGAGATAGTGTGAGAGAAGTGGTAGTGGTTTAGATAACTGCTAGTAATAGAGTATTTAAGGGTCTTTGTATTATGTTATGAGTATGATGATTTGTGTAGAGTCCTAATTCTGTTGTGGTTCAACTCCCACCCTAAATGGAGTATTATCTTGTTTATCTTGTTCTGACTGGGACCCACTAGGGGTATCAGAACGTATTATCTTGTTTATGTATTTGTATTGTGGTAGAACTCCGGCCATAAGTGGAGATTTGTAACGTGTATTATCAGTATATTATATTAAATATTAATTGTGTTTCTATTATCTTTATCCTCTCTTTTTCCATCTAATTAAATAGTTTTATGTTCATTCTAGGATAACAAGATGGTTATAAATCCTTTATTTTTTCAACCCAATCGCTCTTTTGATTTTGGAAATTTGTAAAAAAAAATATTTTTATCAATATACTGCTTTTTCTACACATTCATCCCCACACTCTAATGGAGAATATCTACGAATAATTAGGATTTATAAAAAAAATCGATAATCTAATCCACTTATGGTAAAAACATTTCCCGCATCAAGCACTAATATATTTTTAACGTTTAATTAGATCGGGTAATCATTCAAATTAAGAACAGAAGCTCGTTGCTTTTTTTTGTTTCCCTATAATTGGAGCCATGGGGCTCTATCCATTTATTCAATTAACCGCAACTTTAAATTTCTTTTTTTTTGCGCGTCAAGAATTCAAACACAATTTTGGATCGATCCGATAAGATAAGAATAAAATATTCTCAGAATTCTCCATTAATACGACATGCTGCTTTTTCCATTCCTTCCTTTCAGGGTCAGTCGCGGTCTTACAAACTCTACCGATGGTATTGACGAATCCGTTGCTTCATACAAATGTGTAAAAAATGCTAGTCGCACTTAAAAGCCGAGTACTCTACCGTTGAGTTAGCAACCCGAATCAAAATGTATAGATCTAATCGTAATCAAAAAAGAGATTGAATTTCACAACGCAATCAAAATATTAAATAAAAAAAAATATTTCTAATCGATTCTGAACATAACATAAAAATGAACATATCAGATGCAAATACAATGACGTCTAAGATAAGAATATAGATTAGGATAAAAATATAGATAAAATAAAAATTTATAGACTACCACATATTTTGTTCGTATGTTATCCATTTATTTTTTTTTTAATAAATTTTTTTTTTTTAATAAATTGATTTTTTTTTAATAAAAAAAAATAAAGACTTCTTGTATCCCAGCAAATCCAATGAACCCACCATTTGAATAAAGTAAAATAAAAAACCAAGTCTATAGAACAGAGAATTGATAGGTCCCAAATAGATAATAGAAACACAATTAATATTTAATATAATATACTGATAATACACGTTACAAATCTCCACTTATGGCCGGAGTTCTACCACAATACAAATACATAAACAAGATAATACGTTCGGATACCCTTAGTGGGTCCTAATTAGAACAAGATAAACAAGATAATACTCCACTTAGGGTGGGAGTTGAATCACAACAAAATTAGGACTCTGCACAAATCATCATACTCATAACATAATACAAAGACTCTTAAATACTCTATTACTAGCAGTTACCTAAACCACTAGCACTTCTCTCACACTATCTCACACCACAACACATATCTGCCCATGCTGAATAACATCATAGTAAGTAAACTTCTCACTAACTCCTATTATAAGATAACATTAACACTAACCCCATTATCCATGCCACGTTGCACATCATGGCCAATGGCAAACACCACTATTCATGACCAAATAATGTGGGTTCAACTGATGTGGATGACGAGTACCACGTGGAATCCTATCAGAAAAGAAATCAAATTGTTGAGCTCGACCCAACCCAGATTTGGAAGCTCTAATGGCCGTTGAACCCCATCTCAACAACAAGATCCACAACCCAAGAAAAACCCAATCAGTAAAACCCACGTAAATTGAAATACTAAATCAAAATCCCCAAATCAAAACAATCAAAATCCCCAAACTCCACAATCATCAATCAACAAAACCCACATAAATTCTCTTCTCAATTACCCATCAACCATCACAGACCCGATCTCTCTCTCTCTCTCTCGGTTCTCATCTATCTTAAATTGACAGATTCCGGCAATGACCTTCGGTGTATTCCAGAGGTGGCTCTATGAATTCCGCCGCCGGCATTTGACTGGAGAGGTGCGGTGGTTTGCGGATTGGTGGGTTAGGAGGAAATGAAAAGAGGGATAATCAGGTGTTAAAAATTAAGTGGATTTGATATATTCTTTTAATTTGTATCTTGCATATGTGGCAGCACCCTATTAGAGGCCATAAAACGCCAGTTTTACAGCCGGACATGATTCAAGGTTTTCTCATTTTATATTGGATTTTTTTTTTGGGTGTAGGAAATTTGAAACGAAGTTTTTCACTTTTTGTGTTGGTCAACATTATAAGTTAAAACATTTTTTTTTTTTGAGGAAGTTAAAACCTTACTATATTTATTTTTTTTCCTACTCGTGTTAATCTTATGTGAAACGCACGTTTTGGTGACTTGTACAACTCACTTTTTACAACAAAGAACCTGCCACACGCGACAAGAAATAAAGATGAGTGCTTTTATCAAGGACAACTCAGCTTTTGTTAGTAAAATGGTACGTTGTGTTAACATGCTAAAATTTAAACTTAAAATTTGAAATGTAAGACTGAACTGAATCTAATTGTCCACTTTTCCTAGTCTAGAAAATGTTTTGCCAGTGCAATTTCGATGCCCTTTGATGAGTGGTTGAGGGTGGGAAACCAGGATATTTGAAAATTTTCTACTGGAGGTAAGAAAAATTTTGGGGTTGAAAGGGGCACTGCCAATCTTAACTGAAATCTTTTTTACATAACAGAAACATAAAAATTTAATACTTCTAACGATAATCTTAATTACCAAATAAAATGAGTTAAACTCATCACCCTAACTCACTAATTTAGTAATGAATTTAAAATTTGATAGTTTTATTTGATTTTCTTAATCACCAACTGGATTACTGTTACAATTCATTACAATATTTATTTAGTCCCATTGTCCCAAACAAGTACAAAGCATAATAAGCTACTCCTGTTATTACTTATTGATCACAAAGCACCAAACGCCCCCCTTTCTCACACATCCCTTGTTCACCAACTGAATTAACCACCTTCCCATAACCATACCTCAAAGGCAATCTTCCCATCACCCTGTGGAACTCCCTAATGCACTCTCCCCTCCTCTTCCTATGCTCCCCTCTCCTACTACTCAACCCTACACCCTTCAATCCCCACCGTTCATCACCACCATCGTTCCGCGCATCCCCATAATCTCTGGCCCTCTCTGCCCCCACCAGTATGGGCCCCGCATTCGTCTCATCAGCCACCACAAAGTTCATCAAGATGTCCTCGCAGTTCCGCATTCCATCAACGATCCTCCTCATCTTTCCCATCCTGGGCCCACCTTCACAGCTGTACTTGTACAGGTAATCACTTTTCAAGATCATAAACTTGGTGAGCATGATCGAGTACTTGTCCGGGTGTACCGTATAAATCCACTCCTTCCTGGACAGATCCAGGTCGTGCGATCTTACGAAGAACCCGATCGGACGGTCTTGATTCGATCCCCAGATTCTGAACGCGAACTCGAACGATCGCTGATCGACTTCCACGTCATCGTCGCAAATCAAAACGGCGTGGGTCCCGATTGAGGAGGGTCTGGGGAGGAACCGAGCGTTGAGGCTGCTTGATGGTTGGCGGACCAGGGAGACCGATGCTGCGCCGAAGGAGGAGGAGAGTGAGAGATTTTGGGCCAAACGGGCCAGGGTTTGGACCGGGGTGGAGGGGTTTCCCCAGAGGACGAGCACAGAGGATACCAGTGGGGACGCGGCGTACGTGGCGGCGAGTGACTGGAGAAGAAGGATGCGGGACTCGGAGTAGCCGTTGATCAGGACCGTTACCTGGTCCGATCGGAGCGTCCGTGGGTCCCGCTGGGCGCTTGGGTTGCACGGGTCAGCAGATCGTGTACGCGAAGCGTTTACGGAGAAGAATAAGAAGAAGAGGAACACGAAGACTGTTAGCACCCGATTCATCTCCATTAGAGGAACATCGATCAGCTTGATTTGTACAGTAGTGGCAATTTCGATAATAACAGAAGATTGGAGTGCAAATGTTGGGAAAAGGTTTGGCAGTTTTGTTATTTGTGATGAAGCTCGGGGGTGTATTATTGTTATTTGTTGGTAATTCTATGCAGCGTTATCTGATAAAAAGAGAGGCGAAGCCTCGGTGAGGCGAGGAAAGTGTAATGGCGATGTTGTTTATGGCCCCCGCGAAGCTCAACTTTTTACGAATCTCGCCATCGCCATCGCCACCCTTATTGAAGCCTGCACGTTGCGCACCACTCCCGCCAGTCCAGCAAAGGTGCAAATCATTGACTTTGTTGGGAATTTAACTAACCCACTTTCGCAGTCACATGGGCCTGAAGCCCATTTCACTATTCTAATGGAAATTTCTGTTCGAATTTCCTTTGATCCCATAGATTTATACTACTCCTCTCCAGTATTAAATTTTAGATTATGAAATTGAAAGTAATAATCTTATTTTCTCTGAAAAAACTAGAGGAAGTTTAGAATAATTTTATGAATATACAATTTATTTTAGTGTGTTCTTACTCTAGTCCAGTTCTTTGAAGGTTGATGCAGGAATTATCTGTGAACCTTGCAACGGCAAAGGATGGTTACTTTGTGATTTTTGCAAAGGGCAAAAAACCAATGTGAGAGCTGAAAACAAGCGAATCTATCGCCGATGCCCATCTTGCAGAGCTGTAAGTACTTCTCTCAAACCCTTATGAATACCATAGTGGAGGATGATGCATTAAAAAATTCATAGACCGTAGCTAAAGAAGAATATATATATATATATATATATATATATATAATACTTGTCCATTGTCCAAAAGACTTCTTGTTCCCCAATAAGGATTTAACCTCATTAGACAAAATAAATAGAATCATTAGTTTGATTGTCCATAAATGATTATCTCATAGTATTTTTAAGATGAGAATAACTTTAATCCAGTCTTGGTGAAAACTAGGTGTTTTGACATTTTAGCTTGAAACACTAAAAAATAATACAATCCTTCACATTAAATCATTTCTAAATACCTCATAAACAAAATACCCCCTTGTTAAAATAACTGTATCCACCGTCTTGATTGGTTTTAGAAACTTTAGTGTTGAGGGCTTGGAGGTGGGCGAGGGGGTTTGGTGGTAAGTGGTGAGCATTGGATTAGAATTAATGAAAAAGTTTATGGGATTGATTTGAATAAAAATACTGTGTTTTCATCTCCATTATATTTTGTGTTTTTACCTAATGCGTCAAATTTATATTGAAGGCTATAAAAATGAGTTTTACACCACATCATGATAGAATGCTTCTCTTTTTAGAAACTAGTCAAAAATAAATTCTAACATGGACATAAAATTCTTCCAAATGAAATATCCTTCAACCCATTTAAAATAGTGCCAAGTGTCTATAAACATTTAAAAGGCATATGAAATTTAGTCTAAGTTAGTAAACTGCTGTCCCCAAGGAATAGCTTAATCGCCTGTGGACCACGCCTCATGAAGCGAAGGTCACTAGTTCGAATCCCCCCTCCTCATTCCCTTGCGTGGACATGTCAAAAAAAAAAAAGTAAACTGCTATTAATGACATTAAGAATTTAATGTGCATTTTAAATATTTAGACACTTGGTATTATTTTAAATGGGTCGGAGAATATTTCCTTTAGATTGGTTTAGAGGAAATTTTTGTCTTTCTAACATTTAGTCCATGTCAGCTACTAAAACTTTTTAACCCTCAAATCACATGTAGACGCGTAGCATGGGGCGGGGGTAGGGTTTGTACTTCCTGGTGTTGATAATCCCTGCACAAACGTTTGCTAGTTATAGATTCATCTCATGGAAAAGAACTATTACATCCTCATTTTTATACTTGACTTTTGGCTGCAGACTGGATACATCTTGTGCTCAAATTGCAAAGTTTTCAAGTGTGTTACCTTCCCAAATTCTAGCGATGGTGCTGACCTATCTTTTTGAGCCTCTAAACTCTTCTGGTTTGCTAAGGATGTTGATCCTACAATTTGGCGAGCATTGAACCAGAAACTATGTACATGAAGGTGGATTTAATTGTTTTGAACAGTTTACTTTGAGGTTGTTTGTCTTCTCCTTCTGTATGATTCTCCCCCTCAAGAAGATTGTCTTTGAGTGGCATTAATGTAATTTCCATATTACTAGTTGGAAAAGGAAAAGAAATGGAATGATTGAGTTTAAACCACTGTATTTCTTTATATTGATGTGCATGATGCAGATTGTGGTGTTACATTGCATAATTTTTTCCTTTTATAGTATGGGCCAGTACCCACTACCTCCTTCTCTTCGGAAAAAAACGCTTTTATGCTTTCAACCTAAAAGACCACAAGCCAAATGAAATCCTCTCATATAAAGATGCAACCCATCATCTTGTTAATGATTAAACTGGGTGTATTGCTCATACCTAATTTTTTTAATGAAAGATTTGGACTGTTTAAGGTTCGGGTATAAAATGATTTTTGTTATAATAAGGCCAAGGGCCAAGCATTTTTCTTCTTCTTATGGGCAAGGCCAAACTTAATTATTTTGGCTCAAATATTACACCCTCATTTCACCTTCATATCACTAGATTAATCTGATAATGCCCCTTAACCTTTAAATTTATTTTTTATTTTTTATTTTTTTTAACAAATACTGATCTAAAAGATAATGAGCACGGTCATATAAGCCCAATATCATAAGGGTGAGATGAATGTGTAACATGTAATATTACTCAAATTTAACATGATAAATATTATTTTGCATTCTCCCAACATACTCAGTTGACGTGGCATGTTCAATCTACCTTTAAATCAATCTTTTAAAAAAAAAAATCAAGAGTGAATTGAACATGTCACGTGAACTAAATATGTTGTGAGAGGATTTTATTCCTTTGGTTGTTGTCCATATCTTGCAATTGCTATAAATTATATTGTAACTAGTCCATTAGGAATCTTAAACCTCTCCCCCCAAAAAAATAAATAAATAAATTGGAAAACCAATTGAGCTCCTACAACAGAATTAGGATCTTCTCCAGTTCATTTAAACGAGAGAATATTCAGTTAATTATAGTAGAGGGGTATTTTTATCCCATCAAAAAGTGAAAAAACAAAAATGCCCCTCAAATTGAAGTAAATAGATATTCTCTAATTTATTTGAACTGGAGAGGATCCTGTTCCCCCGCAACATACTCAACCGTGCTCATGGCTTTGCCCGTTGGTCTTAGAGTTTACTGTCAGATTTAAGTAGATATGAATTGCTTTCAAATGATTTCCTGATGCATTTCACAATTATAGGCAACAACTCAAATCCGGCAAGAGATAGCTACCGGGAAGAACTATACATCAGACAAGTTAATTGAACGTTTGATGTCATATTTATGTTTTATTTGGTTTTTGGCTTTTGCCAAATTATCAATAAAAAAATTAAATTTATCTTGTCTTATTGGTTTAAGTTTTTAAGATACATGATAATTTAAATAGTATCATATAGTAGAAGCCATAAGTTCAAACCCAAACTTCACAGGTTTCCACTATTTCAGTTCAATATTTCACGTATTGGGCTTCACTTGTTAAGAAGGAGTTTGAGCGTACATGTGAGAAAAAATATTAAAGTATAAACTAAATGATTAAATTTACAATTTTTTATTAGCTTAAACTTTTGAGATGAATGTTCATTAATTTTTAAAGTGCAGTATTTTTTTTCCTCATTATGGTTGGAACATGATTTTCTCTAATTTATTTAAACCGGATAATATCTAATTAGTTATATTTGAAGAGTATTTTTGTTTTGTTTTGTTTTGTTTTGTTTTTTTTTTACTTTTTAAAGAGACAAAAATATCCCAAAATATAACTAATTGAATATTCTACGATTCATTTTAACTGGATAGGTTCCTAATTCATTATTGAGCAGGTGTCGGTGTTTCTTTCACTACTGTCGTGTGTGATCTGGTCTGATCCACTTAACAAATTTGTTTTTATAAATATTTATATATAAATTGTAACTGTGAGGCAATTCTGAATATTTCACCATGTAATATAAATCCTGGACATGATACTGGATGACACTTTTATCCTTTTCAATTTGTGATTCTTCCCGGTAATACTTCAGGCAGAGATATATGATGGGGATTTGTGTGTGTTTTGTATTGTGGTTTCAGACTTGAAGCATGACAGTTTATGAATTATGCTGGTGCAAATAGTGTACATAATTTCTTGTTTTTCTCCCATTCCATTTTTCTATGAAAAAAAGCTCTTAGAAATAAAATTGAGAACTTAACCTCTGCAATAAATTCATCTTTATTTGCAAATAAATTCTGGAGAACGAATAAAATGGATGAAAATATACTTTAATAATGAAAACATTGGCAATGATAGAATGACAGAGAGATGTAAGCACAGTTCAGAATTTACAAATTAAGAATAGCATTTAAGAGAAGGGGGTATTATTATTGACCATCTTGCTTATAGAAGGATTCGTATGTGGTAACTCTTGGCTTTGATTCAGGCAGCTCCAATTCTTCCACAAACCCAGTGGTCATCTTGATAAAATCATCCATGTGTACTCCCTTCCATTCCTTTTGAATAAATAGGATAAGTCAATTGGAGAAAAATGGTTGGGCGAGGGGTGAGAGTGAAACAAATTTCAATTTATAAGGAAAAAAATAAAAACAATTTACGAGGAAAAGTAATTCTAACATTCACCAAACAAGACCATACCTTATAACTAATGTGTTATGTATCTCATGATATAGTGAAAAATTTGTTTTCCTTGATGGCATCACAACAATTATTTTTATCACAAGTTTATAACGTCTTGATACTTCCCCTAAACCAGAAGGACAAAGACCAGTTTGTTTTATGGACTTGAAAACAGCCTAGAAACTACTGGAATGATAGAGGCACCCTTCTTTTGTGATCTCTTAATAGTGCCCCACACTCAACAAAATTAAGCATGACAATGTCCTCGTGAAAAATCTTAGTGCTACTTAATTCCAGAAAAAAAATAGGCAAATAGAAATTTAAAATGTCTAGGACAAAATTTACAAGGCAATTATATTTCTAGCCACCAAAAATGTTTTTGGAGTTATGTGTATGTGTGTATTGTTAAATAACCCTATGTCCACCTTGCTCAAAATGGACAAAATATGAAAGTGAAGTGAAATCGTGCACTGAGAGATTGGAGAGCAAGAAATATGAAACCAATTCACTATTGAGACTTAGAGGCATTGACATATCAAACAAAGCTTGTATAATACCCAGCCCCTACTTAGTCCATGCGGTTTCACCTATTTGCAATTAGCTCCTTAGGGTATAAAAATATGTTCGAAGCTCCCTGTGGTATTGCAAATAGGTGAAACCACAATGACTGATTTTGCATTTATCAAAAAAACAAAAAAAAACATCTGCGAAGCTCAATGGCAGAAATTCAATAATTACAGACATTAATGAGATTAAAGATTGAGTACAAAAGTGTACCTCAAAATCCCAATCTCCATACAAGTTTGGATCATTTTTGTCAGTCCATACATATGTGTGAGCCTGTAACTTCTCAGAATTATCCTGCAAAAATTTCCACCTTTCTTTTTAGCACTTCTCAAGAAAGAATGAACTTTTTGGGGCAAGACTAAATGGCACGATTATTCTCAGTTGTCATCAGGAACAATGACTGGAGAGCCTGATTTAAACCCTTCCTGTTGAAATGAATCATGCACTTCCAGCATTTAAAATGTACCATGAAATTGAATTTAGTTTTAAGGTTTCATTTCTACTTGGGAGTAAAACAATTGGTAGCTTACCTTCTCCATGTTAGGCAGGTTAGCTACCAAATGGCGTCCGTCCGTCAAACACAACGGCTTGTGGGTATTGCCATTAGCATAGTTTTAAATAGCAAAAATGGTCCCGCATGAGGAAAGGCATAAGCTTTGAATCGTGAGCCATACAGCCTTTCAAAAAACTTAAATTTAAAAAATGAAAAATGATAACTACAAGTATGAAAATAGTAAATAGATGATGAAATTCATAACAAAACAAAGCATAAACTTCATTATTAGAAAAAGCAAAAGAGAACTTTATTTTTTTTTTATAAGTAAAGTTTATATATCAAAAGCGCAGAGGGACGTAACCCAAGTACACAGGGAGTATACAAGAGAAAACGCCTAATTAGGAGAAGAAAAAAAAACAAGAAAATCAAGATAGCTAATCACTAAAGGGGCAAGCCAAGCTGCTGTCCAAGTGAAAAGTGTGTAGAAAAAAAACGCATTGAGATCCTCCAATGATCTCTCAGAATCTTCAAAGCATCTCGCATTCCTTTCTAACCATAAACACCATACTATGCAGAGGGGAACCATTTTCCACACAACGGCATTTCTTGAGCGCCCTCCCGACCACCAACAAGTGAACAAATCCACCACCTTTTGAGGCATGACCCATGACAATCCAAATCGCCTAAAGATAGCATCCCATCGAGAGTGAGCAATCTCGCAGTGGAGAAGTAGATGATCAATCGTTTCCCCATTCGATTTGCACAAGCAAAATCTATTGATCATAATGAGATTCCTTTTCCGAAGATTGTCGATAGTGAGAATCTTCTCTAACACCGACGTCCAAGTAAAGAAGGCCACTCTCGTAGGTGCCTTCGTGCGCCAAATACTCTTCCATGGAAAATGATTAGCCTCAGTACTAGCCAAGACATTGTAGTAGGATCGAACATCGAATTTACCTTTACTGGATGGAATCCACCACATTTTATCCTCTCCTTCCCTATTCATTTTATGAGAGTATAACAAAGTATAGAACAAAGCTAGCACTTCCAACTCCCAATCATGAATCGACCGAGAAAAGCTAACATGCCATTGAAGAGCTCCCCCCGTGAGGTCCAAGTTGTCAGCAATAGACGCGTCTTTAGCATTAGCTATGGTGTATAGGCCTGGAAAAACATCCTTAAGACACGCTTCTCCGCACCAAACATCATCCCAAAATTTGATTTTGGAACCATCTCCTAGATCAAATCTTGTATAGCTAGACAACATCCGCCACCCCCTACTAATGTACCTCCAAAGGCCCACCCCATGAGACCCCGATATATTGCTAGAATGCCAACCCCCCCAATCGGACCCATATTTGGCATCCACGACCATTCGCCACCAAGCCCTTCTCTCATGCGCATATCGTCATAGCCACTTCCCTAACAAAGCTTGGTTGAACAATCTCAAATTTCTGATCCCTAATCCTCCTTTAGAAATAGGAGAGCATATCTTATCCCATTTAACCAGATGATATTTGAATTCATCATTTAAACCTCCCCATAGAAAATCACGTTGGAGCTTCTCTATGCGCTTAGCCACCAAGACAGGAATAGGAAAAAGGGAAAGGAAATAAGTAGAAAGATTAGAGAGGGTGCCCTTTATAAGAGTAACCCTACCTCCCTTAGAAAGATATATTATTTTCCAGCTCGCCAGCCTCCGATCAATCTTTTCCAAAATGTCATCCCAGATAGACTTTGCCTTAAAGCGAGCACCCAAGGGGAGCCCGAGGTATTTCAAAGGCAGCGATTCCGTCTCGCAACCCAAGACACCGGCCAATTCTTCCATATTATCCACATCACCTACCAGGACCAAAGCTGATTTAGCCATATTCACCTTTAGACCCGAGGTAGCTTCGAAACAAACAAGTAGGGCTTTAAGAGAATGAATTTGATCAAGATTCGCCCCACAAAATACCAATGTGTCATCTGCAAACAAAAGATGGGAACTGTTGGCCCTCTCCGAAAGCCTGTTTCCCACAGAAAAGCCCGAAATGAAGCCACTCTCTGTGGCAGCAGCAACCATCCTACTAAACGCCTCCATAACCATGACAAATAGAAACGGAGACAATGGATCTCCCTGCCTCACCCCTCGGGAGTTACTAAAGAAGCCAGCAGGAGTGCCATTGATCAAAACGGAAAAGCGAGCGGTCGAAATACAATGCTCAATCCAAGAACACCACTTCTCCCCGAATCCACATCTCCTCAATATATACAAGAGAAACTTCCAGTCAATGTGATCATAAGCCTTCTCTACATCCAATTTACAAATTAAACCCAGATCCCCAAAACTGATACGACTATCCAGGCATTCACTTGCTATAAGAACTAAATCCGTGATTTGTCTTCCTTTAATGAACGCATTCTGAGGCTTTGATATCACCCTATCCAACACCTTCCTCATTCCATTAGCAAGGACTTTAGCAATAATCTTATACATCCCACTAATAAGGCTAATAGGGCGAAACTCCTTAAGCTTGGAAGCTTCAGGAATCTTTGGAATAAGAGAAATAAAAGTAGCATTAAGGCTTTTTTCGAACTTACCACGAGTATGGAATTATGAAAAAACTGCCATAATGTCTTCCTTGATAACTTCCCAACAATCTTGGAAGAAAGCCATTGAGAAACCATCTGGTCCCGGTGCCTTGTCTCTATCCATACCTTTCACTACCTCCAACACTTCCTTTTCCTCAAAAGAACATTCTAGCCAATCCGCATCTTCCGCTCCCAAACAATCGAAGGCAAGGTTGTCCAACCTAGGCCTCCAATTACATTGTTCAGCAAATAAAGACTTGTAGAAATGTACCGCATGATCCCTAATGTTGTCTTGATTAGAAGAAGGAACACCATTAATGGCCAAGGATTCAATAGAGTTGCATCTTCTATTAGAATTGGCAATCCGATGAAAGAACTTAGTGCACTTATCACCCTCCTTGAGCCAACGGATCCTAGATTTTTGTCTCCAACTAATTTCTTCTTGTAAAAGAGCAATCTCCAATTCCCTAACAATCTCCCTTTTTCTATTCTTCTCTTCTTCTCCCAATTTTCTCTCTTCCTCCAATCTATCCATGGCCTTCAATTCTTCTGCTTTCTCTTTGCAGATAACATTCACATTGCCAAATTCATTCTCGTTCCATCTTATGATATCCATCTTTAACATCTTACGCTTTCGTGCCAAAATGAAGCTCGGAGTGCCAGAAAAATTCTAAGAAGACCACCAAGCTCGCACCTTTTCCACAAAACCATCAGTTTTCAACCACATGTTCTCAAATTTGAAAGACCTCTTACCCCCAATCATACCATCACAATCAAGCAAGATGGGAAAATGATCCGAGCACAATCTAAGCAACCTCTTCTGAAGCAAGCTAGGATACTTGGCTTCCCATTCTGGAGAGATTAAAAAACGATCAATCCTAGACCAAGAATAAGAATTGGACCAAGTAAATGTCCCTCCTGCAAGTGGAATGTCCATAAGCCCCTGTTCGGAGATGAAATCCGATAACTCTAACATTGCAGTAGTGAACCGCACTCCCCCCGACCTTTCACTAGGAAAGTGAGTAACATTAAAATCACCTCCAATAACCCATGGCACCTCCCACCAACTAGAAAGGCCAGCCAACTCTTCCCAAAGAAGACGTCTCGAATAGTCCAAATTTGGGCCATAAACCCCCGCAAAAGCCCAAGTAAAATCATCCTCTACGTTTTTGAATAAACAGGCTGCAACGAACTCCCCCACATAGACCTCAATCTTCGAAACCACCCTTCAATCCCACATCACCAAAATACCACCAGAAGCTCCATCAGCAGCAACAAAGCACCAATCGACGTAAGCACAACCCCACAAATTATTCACAAAACTGCTGGAAATTGATTCCATCTTCGTCTCCTGTAAACACACAATGTCTACCTTCCATTGTCTAAGCATATTCCTCACCCTCAAGCACTTATTGCCCTCATTCAAACCCCTCACATTCCAAGAGACAATCCTGGGCTTCATGGCTAATCTCTTAGATTTCTTCCCTTAGCCCTCCCCATACCAGCATTACCGTCATAATTAATGGAGCATGCAAGGTTATTGAGCTCTCTCATACCTTTCTTCCCTGTATTTGAGGCCACACCCATTCCCATCCCTTCATTGCTCGCAATAACCGTCGTGAACAGCTCTGAAAGCTTCCTTTCATACCCATCACACGAGATCCCCACATAATGACTAAACTCCTCCACAAGCTTCAGAAATTTATCAGCAAAATTAGACCCCTTTTTCACCGAAAACCCCATCGCTGGACAGCATGCCAGTGGACTGTGCTCTTCCATCTCATATTCTTCCAATTCTAGACTTGTCAACCTGGACTCCTTGAGAATAATAGAATTCTCCATCAAATGAGGAACAATAGACACCTCCATACTGGCTTTTGGGGATCCATTGCTCTTGTCCTTCCGGATTTCTAAAGGAACATCCATACATTCTCCATTCGTATCTTCCATCCCTTTTATCGACCCATCCTTCGCCTCTACTTCAGTCAAAGACAACTCCACTATTCTAATTTCTATCTCGCAAGCTTTCAAGGAAGATGGGCTAATGGCAGTCCTTGCTCTAGATGATTATACAACCCCAGGAATATCCCCCTCACTGCCGGAATCCTCAGGCACAGCCCCTGTTGGCACAACCTGATACTCAAAGTCTGCCGGAGCGCCTGCCGATGGAATTTCCAGAATGCCGGAGCAAAAGAGAACTTATTTACACAATAAGCTAATAACAATTGTACATAAAGATAAGAGTACAATTAAGTGGTGCCTTATTTACCATTATTATTAGTATTATTATTTTATAAAGATGATGTACATAATGATAACAGTACAATTAAGTGGGTTGCCAAAAATAGACTGATTATACAAATAAATTGATAAATCTTACCAACAAGTTAATGCTTATAACTAGACTTTGGAGTGAGGTTGTCAAAGTGTGGAAGGAACAAAAACCTTCATAATTATAACCGATGCACAGAAGCAATTAATTTCAATTATACTCACCGTCACGGAAACCTCAACAGTTCTCCTTTCATACTCAACATCCTCAAAAGTATCTAAAATATCTAATTCAGGATTTGTAATACCAAATAAGACCTGCAAAAATGCAACAATTAATCAAATTAATTATTACGTATTGTTATCGTAGAAGGGCATGAACTTTTCAGAACTAAATGTGTTCATAAATATGGGTTAGACTTGTGAAGTCAATTTAACTATTATTCCCAAACAGATGTGGAGTAATACACAACTAGACAGTCTCATAAACGCTCTTGTAGTACATTCAGGGATTTGGGACAAAAGTGGCATAAGAACTCATGTGAAGTAAATGGCAATAAGTGGTGCTCAAACATATAGCTTTTCCCCTCCTGTTTAGACAAACCAACTTAAAATGGAGCAAGTAGCATCATGGCCAGTAGAATAAGAATGGGAACAGTGACAGTCAAACTGAAACATCACACAAAGTGAATGGGCACATTCATATTATTCAAATGAAATATGAAGTAACTATATTTCAATTGAAAATGGAGGATTAATAGAGCTTTATGGAATGCGCAAGCTTCCCAGTTAATTTAGGAACTGCACTAGAAGTACCCACATAAGCACATCTATCACCAAGGCCAGCCCATCATGCAACAATTATCAGTTGTATTATACTCCAACTCATTTCATTATATTGTCTAAACAAAAAAGAAAAGAAAAGAAAGAAATATTTGAAGTTAAAAGCACCTCATTTCGAATCAAAGAATGCATACTGCAGATTGATAGAATATGAATACTTTTGTTGACCTTGACTACCAAGGTAATTGCTGATGCCATAAGAGGTTTCCACTTTTCTCTTATTTCCAGTGGCTCTACCCAAATGAGTCAAAATTGAAGACCTAAAGAATTGCTAGAGGTAACCTAACGACCCTTCTGTTTCAGGAAAGGTTGTACAATCTGATAACAAGTGCTTTTCAACAAGTTGAAGAGATCAGTGAAGTTGTTTTGGAATCTAAGCTAGCACTTATTACTTTATCTGCTTCAGTAGATTAAATCATCTAATTAAACAAATCTGTCTCACCCAGAAATCCCAATCCTTAGTCAAGGTGGGGTACAAGAAGTCTACACATTGATTAGAAAGATGTGATTTTGACTTCTAGCTTCAAAGATATAGTTTTCCTCTCTTGATTCAGTATAGGCATATTCCTTTTTCTTTTTTTTTGGTTCTTTTTTTGGTCATATGGCAGAAGGCTTACCTAATCTACCAAAAATTCCAAATCCCCCAGCTATTGTTTTGATAAATTGTAAGAAAATCTACTGACTAGTTTCAACGAAAAGAAATCCTACTCAGACGCACAATGAATAATGTAATCTAAATTCTCGAAAACTATTATTTAAACAAATATGTACAAGCATGAATGGATTTCAACCAAACAGACATAGAAGTGGTACAATTACTCAAAGCAAACTATGCCAGGCAACCATTAAAATGAAACGAGTCATTATAAATACCTTTCCTGTAACTTTCTTATTCTCCACAGGAAGAATAGCTGGATAAACACGTCCTTTGATGCTAAATCTATGACTAACAGGTTCAAAACCAAAACAATACTAATGTCAGCAAACAAATAATGTACAATAAGGACCATCAAAGGAGAGAAGACTGACTTTATTAAAATGACAACAGCACCACCGCCAACAACAATGCTACGATGATGGAAGGGTCACTGCAGTCATATTACACAAGAAATCGGTATGCATATGCTTCATTGCCAAGCAAACCAAACCAGAAACAAAACCTAGGGAAGGTAACTCAGAATGAAGCAGCCAACTAAGAAACCATGCCAACCACCAAGCAGCAATACAAAAGAGAGAAATAAAGATGTAAGAAGCAGCCACTCCAATCTATCTAAACAAAATAGCACACCAAAGAGAATATTCATCTTTACATACAAATTTATAAAGAATCAAAACCAAATAGAAATTAATGACTAGAACCAAAAAAAAAAATCAAAGCTCACTATTAAACTCAAGGCTTTACCATCAACCTTAAGGTTGAAGCCAGAGCAATATTTAGGACTATTTCTGACAAGTGGGTATTTTCTAGCTGCAATGTTTGAAGAATATCAATTATGATCAATGTATTTTAAGAAATTTCACACTTTCACAGATTTTGTGTATTGTCCGTACAATAATAGGTTCTTAAACTTTCATGTTCATGTTTCAAAGCATAAGCAAGTTACGAGCAATCCATCCATTATGGATACATATATTTAAGAGGGAAGTGTTCAAAATCCAAAGTTAATGGACAATCATCTATCCCAAATGTTAAAACTTTTTGCCATATGGGAGAAGATAATCCATGTTGAACCATGTTAAGACATACTCTGAGTATACTTTTTTTGATACACATGAAAATGTACCTATATGTAGGGTCCGTTCACCTTGAAGTTTCAAAATGTTCGATTTAAAAAATAACGATTTCAAAATGTACAATTTGAGAATGTGATTTGTTAAAACGTGGTTAAGCGTTTGATAAAATCACGGCATGGCCTTTAAACTCACAATTTAGCCTTTAAAAACACTAAAATGGCAATCAAGAAATCGATGCATGACTAGAAATAGACTTGAAAAACCAAACCAAACCAGATCAGTCAGCTATATTTGTTTCTGTCCATTAATATTTAAAAGGCAGAAACAATTTTATACAAAATAAGGATGCTTACAACACAATAGAAAAGTCAAATAACGGGCTAAAATTCATATTGATCCAAATAAATCACTGGAGATTATTGTCCCTTTACCAATTCCACATAATTGGGAATTGTATACAGAGAAACAAGAGTAATTTAGCACGTGCGTTATAAGAAAGTAGACAGCCAATCAAGCAAAAAGAGAAAAAAGCGTGTGAGAAAGACTGACAAGCCGTTGAGGCTGGCGGATGATGATGGAGGGATACGCTTCAGGAGCACCTTGACGACGTCGTCTGCAAGGAGGCTGCCGTACACGAAGACGTTATGAACGCTCTGAGATTGAGTCGCACAACTCGCACTCATTGTTTGTCGATCTTTCTGTTTCTCCTATTGCTCCCAGCAACACGGTAATATATATATATATATATATATATATATATATATGTAATTGGCGGTCCTGATGCAGTATATATATATATAGTGGGCGGTCCTGATGCAGTAAAAAATGATGATTAAAATAGGACGCTTTTAGCTGTTAAATCTCCCAACGGTTGGGATTAAATAGAACAAAAAACAAAGGTTGAGATTTAACAAAAAAAAAACTTTTTAACTACAGCATGTGTTGTTAAAACAACCGACGGCTCATAACCTGAACACGCTTTAACGCCGTCTCTCTTGCGAAACCCATTTCGTTGTGCTGCCTTTCAATCAGAGAGAGAGAGAGAGAGAGAAGAAGAAGGTGAAGAGAAAGAAGGTAAAGAAATTTCTCGTTTTTTTTTTTTTTTTTTTTCTTTTTTTAATTTTTTTTTTCGCTCTCGTTCAGTTGTGATGGGTGTTGATTTGGTGATGATTTGAGGATGGATTTTGAAGCGTGAGTGAATGGGTTTAGAGAGAGAAAGGAAGAGATTTAAGAGAGAAAGATGGGTTGGGAGTTGGAGAAGATTGAGGGAGGAGAGACGCCGGCCACTGTCTGCGTGGGAGGGTTCAGAGAGAGATATGAGGGAAAGGGGGAGAAGAGAAGGTTCTGGGGCTGATTGGCACCATTCCTCCGGCGATCTCTGAAGAGAGATTAATCTGAAAATGGCAGTCCAAAACTTGGGCTTGCAAGTTGCATGATAACTTGGCCTTGCATGATTAATTTTGAAAGAAAAAGAAGATCAGTGATAACTATTCAGTTTGAGAAGCTCGGGTGAAGTCTGTGAAGAAGGTTCGAGGAGATATGAAACAGAATTAGACGGCGTCAAGTCAAATGTTAGCTTTAGTAGATTTTAATGAAAGTAAAACGACACAGTTTGGTTAGAAATGGGGAAACTTATGTAAGGCCTCCTGAACTTCCACCCGATTTTACAGACCCCTAAACTTTCAAATCTCTCATTTTAGACTTGAACTTCTATTTGCTCTCATTTTGGACATCTTTGTTAGTTTTCAACGTTAGATTAAACGGTTTGACTTTTTATACCCATTATATCCCTACGTTAAAATTACATCGTTTTGGGCCTCAAGACTACAACACCCACCCAGCCTAAAGTGACGTCGTTTTAGACATTAAAATTATTATTATTTAAAAAAAAAAAAAAAAAAAAAGAAGATATAGCAATTTTTTTTTTTTTAAAAAAAAAAAAAAAATCGCGAAAGGCCCAAAAAAAAAAGGAAAAAAAAATGGAATGGCTTTGTGGCTTTTGGGGGTGGCCAGACTACCCTCAAGGGCTTGGGGTGGTTTCGGCCACCCCCATACCGGGCGTAGGGGGTGGCCAAAACCACTCCCAAGCCCTGGACCACCTCCAAAAGCCCAAACTCATCCCAAACCCCTCCCCCTTCTTCTTCTTTTTTTTCTTTTTTTTTTTTTTTTTTTTTTTTTTTTGGCCTTTTGGGGGTGGCTGGCCATGAAGGTGGCTGGAGCCACCTTTTTTCTTTTTTTTTTTTTAAAAAAATATTTTGCATTTTTTTAAAAAAGAAAAAAAAACAATTTTAATGCCCAAAATGACACCGTTTTGGGCTGGTTTTTTTATTTTTTTTTATTTTAAGTTTTTCAAAATTTTTAATGTTTTGCATTTTCTTTTCTTTTTCTTTTTAAAGAAAAAAAAAATTTAATGCTCAAAACGGTGTCGTTTTGTGCTGAGGTGAGTGTAGTTTTGGGCATTTTCAGAATTTCAAGTGGGCTGAGTAGGGTATAATGGGCATAAAAAGTAAGACGGTTTGACTTTAACGTTAAAAACTAACAAAGGGGTCTAAAGTGAGAGCAAATGGAAGTTTAGGGGTCCAAAATGAGAGATTTGGAACTTTAGGGAGGGTCTGTAAAATCGGGTGGAAGTTCAGGGGGCCTTACTAAAGTATCCCGATTAGAAATTGTTTTCGTTAAATCTCAACCTTTGTCGTTTCATCTTAGGTTTTCAATATGTTCATTAGATGATTTTAATGAAAATAAAACGTCACAGTTTGTATTTATTTTGAATTTATTTTTTTTATTAATTTAATTATTTTTTAGGAAAAATTACAGTTTATCTCCCAAAGTTGAGAATGTTTTTTAATTCGAACACCAAAGTTTCAATTTTTGCAATCCACCCCAAAGTTCTAAATTTTTACAATTTGACAAATTATATCCAAAACTTCTCATATTGCTCATAATTTTTTATTTTTTATTTTTTTTTATAAAAAATGTTAAAAAAAATTTGGGGTGGCTATGCCATCTGTCCATTTTTGTACTCTTTAATTTTTTTATTATTTTTTTTATAAAAAATAAAAAGTAGGGACACTATGAGAATTTTAAGATATTATTGGTTAAATTGAAAAAATTGAAACTTTGTAAAGGTGAATTGCAAAAATTGAAACTTTGTAAAGGTGAATTGCAAAAATTGAAACTTTGGTACGCTGTCAACTTTTAGGGTAAACTGTAATTTTTCTTATTTTTTTAAGCGATTATTTAACATGAATATTGATTAAGAACATTAATTTTTTTTTATTAACTTAAATTTTCAGGAGTCTTTTTGCGCAGCGGGAAAATTCCAGACCAGGACTCCATCTTCTAACCTTAATGTATTTTCGCCCTAATATTTTTCTCTCTAAAATCTCTCTCTGAAAACCTTTTTCACTACGCCAACGTTCCGGGCCACCGCACCACCGCACGGCGTTGCTCACGGTAAGACAGCCGCGCCTTCTAGCTACAGATTCTCGACAAATCGACCAAAGGTAAGAGAAAGATCACATTTTTATTTTTTATTTGTTATATTGTTGTGCTGTTGATTTTTTTTTTTTTTGTTTTTTTTCGTTCTTTTGTTGTTGAGGGGTAATTATTTGTTTGTAAAGTTTTGTTTTGTCTGCTATTTTCTGGTTTTGAAGGAGTCTGTTTAGTGCGTTTGAGAGTTTGAGTTAGTTTGGCTTTGAAGCTTGTTCTCTGCCTTGTTGCTCTCGTTTTTCTGGTTTTGAGTCTCTATAGTGTTCATACTTGTTTGGTTTATAATAGATTATCATTTATTCAAAAAAAAAAAAGAAAAAGAAAAATTATTTGTTTGTAATAATACTCATTCGATACGAAGCGAGTTTGTAATTTCTAAGTACCAATTTGCAGTGCCAAGAATGGTTGAGGATGGCCTGTTTTTTATTTTGTTTCAGGAATACTTGCTGTTTTCCTTTCCAGTTTTTTAAAATTTAATTTTGCTAATATAATTTTGTGATCCACGTCTTCGATTTTGCGAAAACATTTGCTTTTGATACTTTCTGAAGTTATGAAATGATGTCAATAAATCAATGTGATGCTGCCCCCTAATGTGATTTTGCAGTGATTCTGTTGTTGTCTTTATTGTGCTTGTTGATGATGAACATATTTTTGCTCTTCCACAACTTAAGAGTTCAAAATACTTAATACTTGTTAACGGGTGTTTACTTGTGTATGTGTAAATAGAACCTCTGCTTATCCAACCTTGAACATAAGTGAGTAGCAACCATGAATATGCCTGTGAAAGCAAAATGAGCGACTCAAATGCCCATTTCAGCTTAATTTTTGGATCAGTGGGCTCACTTTCTTTTCTACCTTGTGGGGAACATGTTAACAGATGGTAAAATTGAATACTTGTGGAAAATATTGTAACATTAGGTTTATTTGGTTTAGGTAGATGCCCTATTACTTTCCCTGTGGAAATGAACATTCTCTTGTCTCGTAAAGTATGGAAAGGAGCTTTCTTTTGATGAATTTACATCAAGTGGAGAGAGCAAAGACAATGATACCATCACACTTCTTGTAAAGAACATCAAGCCAAAATTTCATTAATTTTCTGGTTAAAAATTGAATTGGAAGGTTGTCCATGGGTACAACAATCCAGCCTTGTCTTTCTGCAAGTTTTCTCTCTTAGTCTAGTATGAAGAAGGCGTGGCTTGCTAGTCTCGGCCAATCTGCGAGAGAACCAAACCTTGATAGGGTCCCAAGTTGAGGTTACCAAACCATAATAGTAAAAAAATAAACATTCTCAAGCATTCTGTTTAGCTTCTGCTCTCAAATGTGCCCAATGTTGCTATTGAAGCCAATCTCCAATGAATCTTACCTTTTTGTCATCCAAAGTTGGTGAGAGAGATGCACGGAAGAAATGTATTATCTCATGCAGAAAGTTAATAGTGCATTCTTTTGGAAAATTCATGACCAAATCTAGATAGCCAGAAATAAGCGGAAATATGGTCTACAATTTCATCATCAGCAAAGCTAATGATTTTCAGATAAAATCTCAAAAAAATGACTGTAGCTGTATTTTTATTTATTTGTTTTTTCCCCAAGTCCTACATTAGCTGTTTGCTAATCTTACATGTCTGCTGCTACGGACAGTTTTTATTTTTTATTTTTTTATTTTTATTTTTATTTTTTATAACTTACCTGTTGAAGAGCTTCACTGATTGTATCAGGGCACATGAAGAAAGCATATGCAAAAGCATTGTCAATTTCCTTGTTACTTGTTAAGATTCTGTGACCATTATAAATGTTGGATGCAAGGGTTGTTGGTAGTAGGACTGCTAATTTTTTATATAAGTACCTGACACAAACCAACACAAAATAAGTGAGTTAGGGTGAGGGGTTTGACCATCGTAATTAAGTAGGTCGGGTTAAGGTTGACTTATATAGTCTTATACTCATGTCTCGATGTGATTTGAACCCGACATGCAATATTTAGGGCTGGCAATTTTTATGACTCCCAAATCCGACACAAAATTAGCAGGTTATAATTGAGAGGTTTGACCATTTTAATCAAATGGGTTGAGTTAGAGTTATACCTGTGCTTCGAAATGACTTGAACACGATATGCGAACATGAATTATCACCCCCAGTACGTAGCCTTAAAACATGTTCTTGGAACAGATTTTAAGGGGTTTATTTTCTTTGATTGACACGCTATTGGAAGAGAGGTAATATGGTGACTTTTTTTCTTTTCTCTCTCTCTCTCTCTCTCAATGACTCCAAACTGTCATAGATCTTGATATAGAAAGTTGTATTGTCTTGTTGATTAGGGCAGATCTTGGAGAGACACAACAATAATCTTGACATGGACAAAGTATTATGTTATACAGATTAGTAGTCGTTCTGTTTTTCTGTGTCATGTTGTATGTGTAACCCCATGTTATGCAATCATTTATGCTAAATATGTGTCTTGTTTCTTTGGTTGGGCTTGGTATGGCAAAGGACTTTCAAAGTTTTTATGCCTAATGCCTGTATTAACTATCTGGCCTAAGTAAAATAAAACAAATAACTTATCTTTTCTCCAAGCTATGTTATGTTCTACAATTTTTCTTTTGAAAATCTCCGAAAATCACCTTACTACCATTTTATTCATTATGTGATGGTTTCAAATTTGTAGTTGTTCCGCAATTGCTTTTCCTTGTATTTTTTGGGTTTGGGTAAATTTGATGGTATTTTGCTGTTGAAGACAATTGATTTTGTGGTTGTGGTTTGAACGCTAGAAGATTAATTGGACAATGGAAATAGATAGAGTAGATGGGCGTACAGCAAACCAGTTGAGACCACTCGCTTGCTCCCGCAACATCCTCAACCGTGCTCATGGCTCTGCCAGTTGGTCTCAGGGTAAATCTTTTTCTTTTTTGCTTTTAATTGTTTGAATTTTTCTTTTGCTGGGAATTTTTCAATAATCTGTTGTCTTGGCTTATCTTGTCATTCTAGTCCTATGTATTTTATCACATTTCTTATTGGGTTTGGGTCCTTTTTTATATATTTATTTTCCTTTTTGGTTTGAAGTTGTTTTTGCTAACTTTTAGTTAGTTACTTTGTGTTGGTTTTTTTTTGGGTTGGGGTACCACATCTTACCATTTTTATTTATTTTTTTGGGTTGGTAATGCTTGTTTTTTAGGAGACACCAAAGTTCTTGCTGCAGTTTATGGGCCAAAAGCCGGAACAAAGAAGAACGAAAACCCTGAGAAGGCTTGCATTGAAGTGATTTGGAAGCCTAAGACAGGGCAAATTGGTGAGTTCTCTATCAACTTTTGTTACCCAACTTTGCATTTGGCTAATACTGCCATTACTATAATATGCTTACAATAAAAGTTTCAAAATGTGCCTACTTAATGTGGTTGTTTTCTCAACATGTAACTTCGATGGGAACTGGGATATTGTAATTATCTAGAAATATCAAAATTAATGTGGTTGACAATTTATGCAGGAGTTTTAGTTTAGCATTTAATTGGTGGTAAATATCTTGCTTGAAGCCAGTTAAGTCATATGAATCCTTGCTTTGGGTTTGCCACTTCATGAAGATGGGAATCAGTCATTTTTCAGTGGACGAGGGGTTTCATATGAATAAACATGTTAATGGGATTTGGAATACAAACAGTGACCTCTGGTTCAAGGTGTGGCTTATACGACTCCTGTCATTTGAACTTGTGTGTTTCGCTGTGGTTCAGGAAAACCTGAAAAGGAGTATGAGATGATAGTGAAGAGGACTTTGCAAAGCATTTGCGTTTTGACTATCAATCCAAATACCACCACATCTGTTATTGTTCAGGTAAGTTGGTTTGGTTTTTGTGGACATATTTTTGCCTTTTCTTGGACCTTGTGTTGCTTTGGCTGTTCCTTAGTCATGGCTACATAATGACTGTGGTTCTGAATAGGTGACCTTAGTGTTGTTAGTCTTGTATTTTCTATATCGTAACATTACGATCCTAAGTGTCCGAAGTGTCCCACATAGCTTTAGTACAATCTTAACCATATGTCTAAAGCTCTGGACACTCTCTTTGTAAGCCGGTTTTCAAGGTGAGTTTTGCATAAGGCTTGTATCATTTGGTATCAAAACCAAGCACTACGTATTGGGTTTGAGTCATGGAGGGAGACGACCTATTAGATAGAGTGGACCGCTGTGGATGTTAGTTGTGGAGTGTGGTAGTATATCACGATCCTAAGTGTTCCACATGACTTAAGTAGAATCTTAACCATGTTTATATAAGTTATTGGGTACTCTTTCCTTGCAAGCCAGTTTTCATGGGTGAGTTCAAGGTTTGTATCAGTTGACTACCCCCAAAACTGACCCGGGGGGGGGGGGGGGGGGGGGTGGTTGGGGCAGTTTCTATTTACCCATCATGCTAACAAGTAAATAGAAAGGGTATAGGCTATCATTCATCTGCATCTCTTAACAGTGTCTGTTGTAGCTCAGAACTGAGTTAAGGGGCTCATTCTTCAAATACCTTAGGTGTTGATGTGTACCTTTTTGAAGCTACTATTGAAATATTTTCATCTAATTACAGTACCATATCTGAGTTTTTTATGTTTCTGTTGCAGGTTGTCAACGATGATGGTTCTGTATCCTTCATGGTTATGCATCTTTCACATAATATGGTTATAGCAGTTTCTGGAGATTTGATATGATGATAGTTATCAATTTTATTCTACTTTGGCTGGATATTTCATACTGGCGAGTAAACCAGTCCACCAACCTTCTATTTCATTTTGTTAAAAAATTCAGTCTATTTTGCTCCCTTCCTTTCAGCCAACATTTATGTTTCGGCTGTGTCAGCCAACATTTATGTTTCGGCTGTGTCAGCCAACATTTATGTTTCGGCCTGGTTCAGTTTTGTAAAATTACTTTTATTAATATTTAACGGTTAGTATGGTCAAAGTAAGACATTGACCATTTGATTTGTGATTAAAAGGAACAATATACACATGCATGCATATATATGGTTTGTATTTTCCTTTCCTATAGGCAAGCCAAAGTAGTCATTGGAATATAATTGACAACTTTAACTAATATTGCCTCCATGTAAATCTTTGCATACCTTTGCGGAACTTCTATTCTACAAATGCTACCATTCATTTTTATGCTTTAAAAGTCCTCATTAAGATTTGCATTAAGGGGGGGGGGGGGGGGGGGGGGGTTACATTTTGCTTTATATTTTATATTTTTCTTTTATTGAGGACCTTCATACATCCTGTGGAAAAGGTTAAATGACTTGACTGAGCGTCTCTTTTAACCTTTTAAAATTTGTCCTGTTTTCTCTGGAAATTTGTACTTAAAAGCTTCATTTGTGAAGGGGTGTTTGGAGGTCCCTTGGATTTGACTCGTTTTGATATGCTTCACACAGAAAATGTTATTGTTGCACCTCCATTTCATTTACCTCTTATATTTTAAGGTACTTTTTCATGGAGGAGATAATATTTTTATATTTTTTTTTGGTATGGAGCCCAGTCCTTGTACGAAATATACAATTCATTTTGTGTTGACTGTTCAATTGGTTGACTAGTGCCGTTTTAGTGCCATGGAGGAACACAAGGTCTTAACTTTATTACCGTGAGACATCAATTTCCTTGATCTAGGCACTTATCATGAGGAAAGAGAAGACAAAAGAAAAAGAAAAATCACCTATGCCTTGTAGGATTTTCCAGCTTCACCACCATCTTATTATTTGTTGTCTCCTTTTCTATGTCAATGTGATGAAAAACTCCTTTACTAAATTTTTTGCATAGCTTCTCCCATGTGCCATCAATGCGGCATGTGCTGCCCTTGTTGATGCTGGAATTCCTCTAAAGCATCTTGCTGGTAATAAATAATTATGGTTATCTTCCATGTTTCTCTTCGATGAGTGTGTGCTGACAGTTTTAAACTGCTATTGGCAGTTGCAATATGTTGTTGTTTAGCAGATAGTGGATGCGTTTTACTGGATCCCACCAAGCTAGAAGAACAGGTGATTATATTTTTTCTTGCTTTCCATTTATAGTACTTCTTAGGGTTCTGATATTTTATCTTTTTTATTTTTATTTTTTAATTTTTTTTTATTGCTTCTGCACCCTCATCAATGGTTTTGGTAAAACAAATTTTAGTATATTGCTGAAAATGCTAGAGTACAAATCAAACTAAAATAAACAAATTGTCTGTTTGTTTTCTTTTCCTAACACTTTCTCAGCAATCAAACAGAGAACAAATGCCAAAAACATGACATTTGAAGATTTGTTTCATTTAGACCAGTTCGAATCTTAATTTTAAGCTGAGAAAAAAGAGCACCACCACTCTACTGAGACTAACAAATAAAAAAGTTAAAAGATCACTTTTTGTTTTATTCCAAAATTTCTTCTAGCCTGAGGTAAATTTCTTTTCTTTTTCTTTCTCTTTCTCGGCGACTGAACATAAAAGTGATATCAAAAGGATCACCTTTGAGGATCTATTCTGCTCAAACCACCTTCAACCTCGAAGTATCCTGTATGATTATCAAAGCAGGTAACTTCTATTCATAGAAAGTTTGTGAAGGAAGGTGGATTTTGCAGAATCATGATTCAAAGTGGGCAGTACAGAGAGGGTATTGTCTTTTTAAGTTAGTCGAATGCAAATGCATTCACAGTATGCTTGCCTGCACATTGTGAACCCTGGCACTCTGCTAGTCTCGAGGTCTTTGAGGCATTCTGGCCAAAATTTCCCTTGATTTGCAAGCGAAATTACAGATTGTGTTCAAAATGAAGGAAGCAGGATCTGTGCTTGTCATTGATTTGGTGGATACGGTTGTCTTTTGAGAGTGGTGCTGGAGTTGATGTTTGGTGAGTGGAGGTGCACACGTTTTCCAGTGCTCAGTCACTCGCTGCCAGATTTCTTCACCACATTAAGGGGATTGGAGTCTGGGTTGAAAGCTGAGCTTGAGTAGATGGTTGGGTTGGTGAGCATGTGGATGTGGGAGGCGGGAAAACAAGAAGAGATGAAGGATGATACTGTTTGAAGGTTATTTTTGTTCATATGATCGACTGGTTATTGAGGGCGTGGAAGCAGCAAAAAATGATGCAGAAATATCAGCACCCTAATTCATATTGTTGTGCCTTTTAAATGCATCCACTTGTTATTGTCTGCATCATTCCCAAAGTGTCTAAAATCTTAACCTAAAATTGAAAAACTCATTACATTGTAAATATTCTCTTAGGTAATCTGTTTGCACAGTTGTGGTTTCTCTACTGTGACAAGAAATCTATGCATACGTTATGTTGTGGGATTTAAAGATGGACATTTTCAACATTGGGCTTCTTTGGTTTATACTTAAAATATGTCACCCTTAATTTGTCTTATGTTTGCAGAAAACGAAAGCATTTGCATATTTGGTCTTTCCGAACTTGACTCTCTCTATCCTCCCGGAAGGATCATTAAAGGTGGAAGGGGAGCCAGTGGAACAGGCAATTATCACATCTGTTACCCAGGGTGCAATGTCAGGTATCTGTAACACTTACAGGAATCTTGTTTCATCTCTTAATCTTGAAGATTTACTAGTCTTTTTTCTGGGTATTCAATGTTTCCTTAGCATTCTTCTTTGTGTGAGCTCAGCTTTTCTTTACTCCTAATTTTGAATGAGTTAAATCTTAGTTACACGTTAGTTCAATTGGCCTCATCTCCTTACCAACCTTTAGTAATTAATGGTTGAGGGCAATTGTATATTTATTCCAATGGTCTGGTGAAACTGATTTTCCAGGAGTTATAATTTAAAAGGGCAGATGCAATTTCCCATCCAGATCAAGTCAACTTCATCCTTGATTTATTGGACAAACTGCTGTATTCTTGATTCCCAACAGATTTCCCAGACTTTTGTCAACAATAGGTATCTAGTTGATCAAGGAAATGGTTTTCCCAGGAAAGCTGGAAAATTGGCTTCACTGGTCATTAGTATTTCACACTTCTAATCCTGGAACAATTTCTGGTTAATATCTCCCTCTTAGGTGAACAGAGGTTGGCATATTTCTGAGATGTTGGAAGTCCAACCTGAGCCACCCGAATTTTCAACAGTTTGTCTAATTAGCAGGCGCTCTTCATTTTAGGCTCTTCAATATTACATAAAAATTTCTCTTACTTGGTCAGAAGAGGATTATGTCTCAGAAGTTTGTGTGTGTCTCTTTATGGGTTCAAGAGTTTTGATTATTGATCTAATTTGGTTCTTGCTTAAAACTGGTCCAGTGGATGATTATCTTCGATGTCTTGAACGAGGACGTGCTGCGAGTGCTAAGATGTCTGCTTTCCTCAGGAGGAGCTTGCCACTGCAAAACCCTAGTGACTCATCTAAAGCTGGGTGATTTCAAAAGTTATTGGGAGTAATTTACAGACAATCTCAATGGAAGTTTAACTGGTGCTGGTTTTTAAGCCAATCCTTTCTAAATGGTGGCAGTTGTACCTGATGAAAGAAGTCCTATGTGAAAGATATTCATGGCTGCTACTATAACCCCACCGCATGTTGTAGTCTGGTATTGGTAGGTGTTTTCAATCTCACAAGTATGGTCTTCCGGACGAAATTGTGTTTGGAGATTCAATTTATATGAAGAATCATGTTCCTCTTCTTCTTAGTCACATGTGTTTGTATTTTTGATTGGTGGATATACTTATAAAATATAGAAGATTGAAAAAAATTATAAAGGGAACTTCAGTACTTATTCCTGAAGTATTAGTGTTTTTGTAATCATAATTTCAAACTTTTAATTCTTGCAGTGTCGGTATTCCAATTTTTTTTTTTCCTTTTAATTTCACATTTATTTTAAAAAAAACCGCAATACGTTTCACATTTTTCTGCCAAAGCCGAGTATTGGGCCAAAGCCCCACTTCCTTTGAACTAAAGTGGTTGTTTTATCTATTATATGACCTTCTAGTTTCACATACCCATCTAGCCATATTGTATTGTGATAATCAAGTTGATCTTCACATTGATGCAAATCCCGTCTTTCATGAGCGTAGCAAGCATATTGAGATTGATTGCTCAAACTTCGTACATTTCCACTTCAAATCAACCAGCCATATTTTCACAAAGGCACAAGGACCACAGATCAATTTCATCACTTAATTGATTTTTTGTTTTTCTTTGTGTACAGATGTGTCATTATAATCTTCCTTTATTTGCTATAGCTGTAATCACGGTAACTAACCATCAATATATAGGTGCCAGAAAATGCATCATTTGGATGGATGATACATCATACATGATACATAAAATGCAAGTTGTTTGGTATCCTTTACTAATCCTCAAAAAGTTAATAACTTTTACATCTTATTATTCAAATCTCTCTCTAACTTTCTCACTCTCTCTCCCCATACATGGCCTCATCTAAAGAAATGACATGATGATGGGGGGTCAAAAAGATTAAAAAAAAAAAAGAAAAAAAAAAGAAGGAAAATCCAAAAGCTATCTGCACATTGGGCTTTGCTGGTGGTGAGAAGGAGTAAGCCGGTTCTCTGATGAGCAGCATTCCTGCATGAAGAACACCTCCTTCTTTTCCTCCACCATCTTCAAAATATTCTCAAACACACAAACATCACAAGGAATCCTCAAAACCCCTGTCTGCTGAAACCCAAATTCCTCCTCTGCTTGTCTCAGTAGAATATGAAAAGCATGATGATCCAAATACTCTGTTGGTATTACAAATCTCTTCAACTCTTCTCCAACACAAACGGCAAGGAAGCCTTTTGGGATGGAGGATTCGGATAAAGAAAGTGTTCTCTTCAGAAACTTGATGCTCTTTCTGCTGCTGCTGCTTCTGCTCATTGTCTTTGAGGAGTTGGCAAGCTTTCTCCACTTTTTAAGGATCTGTTGAAGCCTAACAATTTGTCTGATTTTGTTAGACTTCTTTGAATCCATGGCGATGGGGTGTGTCTGTTTCTTGCTTGCTGTTGTCAACTTCAGATGCATATGTTTCCAATTTATAGAGGGTTGGGAGTTGGGACCTCCAAATTCTGAGATTTAGAGGTGATTATATAAAAATGATTTTTAATAAAAAAATATTACTTATTTTATTTAGAAATTAGCTTTCCAGTTTAATCTGGTAGACCATGTCGGTTGATTTCATGTTTTTTTTTTTTTTTTTTTTTTTTTTTCACCATTAATTAATGACAGGGTACTGAGATTCTGAGGGGTAAAATTAAAATATGATATTAATCTTTGGTTATTTTTGTGACTTGTTTGGTTTCCAATGCAAACTGCCCCAATAGTCAATGGACCTCGTACAATTCAATTGTACTTTTCAAACCTCTTTATTTGAATGCTATGATTTAACTGCCGTGGTGGTCTTGGAATTAGGTAAAATCCCATGTGAAGTAAAAGCGCGCCCCCCAACCCCCCCCCCCCCAACGCCCTCTTCTCTTTTTTTTTAATGAATACTGTTGACAAATACGGTATTTTATTCCAAACTAAAGAAATTTTTTTTTAATTTAATTTATAAAAGTAACATATATTTTTTTTTAATAATATGTGAGATGTAGATGAGTTTTTAATAAAATTTATTCTAATTTTATCCATGTTATTAAAAAGCATGTGTTTTTTACATGTTTAAGGACACATGTCATTTTTATAAAGTAGATTGAAAAAAATTCTTTTAACCCATTTTAAAAGAAAACTCTATCCTTTGGCAATGGGCCGAATAAGGAGTTGAAAAAAATTTAGACTTTTGGTGATTTATTGCCAAACAGGGCCTAATAAAGGAAGAAAAACTATGACTAATAGGCACCCCAACTAGTCAATGGTCAATGAGTTTTAGCTTGACTAGAAGGGAAGAGGAAGGGAATGGTTAAGGGAAGAGGAAGGGAACGGTTAAGATTTTATTTTGTTGTATTTTATATTTTATATAATGAATATATTATCACGATAAATAGTTGATATTTTATTTTGTTGTATTTAACGTATATGTTTGCGGTAAATATATTATCACACCATCTAAAATTTTTTAAGTGACTTGACATCATGTATATATGTCGGATTCAACAAAATAAAATCTTGATAATGAAATTACAATAGAAAGGATCCTTATATGTTGATAAGAGATTAGCTTTTCAAGAAGTTTTGCTTCGTATAGTTCATTAAATAATAAGAAAAATGCTATATATCACACTTGTATTCCACTTTAATGATGTGACATTGACAATCAATTCTTGGATCATCTCTTGTTTTTTATTTTTAAAAAAAAAAAAAAATTAATGGTTGATTGATAATGTTAGTGGTGTATACCATTACTCAAAAACAAATCATTCTCAATCTCCACTGATTACATATAAGCAAATCAAACTTGAATAAACTGATACTTGAACGATCTTCACTGATATTGCAAACCGATTTTTAAGAATGAATTTTATTTGGAATTTGTATAATTTGGTATCAAAGTCGCCATCATGTATAAAATGGTTAATTGATTGAATACATTATATTCCCATATCTATGTTTATCTCTTGCAAAAAAAAAAAAAAAATCTACGTAGTGTAACCCGTTTGGGAGTGCGGTTTTAAAGAAATAATGTGTGCTTTTAAACCAAATCGCAATTTTGGAGTATTTTGGATTGCGATTTTAAAAACGTAAATTTTAAAATCGTGAAAAAATTCTGTGCGATTTTAACATATTTTATCAAACGCCTGTGCGATTTTAAAAAGTGGTCATTTTAAGAACACAATTTTTAAAATCGCACTTATTGAAATCGCAAACCCAAATAGTTATTACTAAGCATGGTAATTTTGCATACAACTAGCAAAATTTTGGTTTCTAAATTTAGTAATAAAAAAAAGCTGGTCTGTTATCTAGTTCAAATGTGCAAACCGACCAAAAAAAAAACAAAAAAACAAAAAAACAAAAAAAACAAAGAAACTCACTAACCCATTAAACTTGCTATCAAATTGCAATCTTCCTCAA
Source organism: Corylus avellana (assembly GCF_965113065.1). Lineage (NCBI taxonomy): Eukaryota > Viridiplantae > Streptophyta > Magnoliopsida > Fagales > Betulaceae > Corylus > Corylus avellana. Next base: position 7,233,106 of record NC_142498.1, read on the forward strand.
ACTCAAAAGAAAAAAAAAAAATGCAATTGACCTTCAAATTACTAATCATTTTTACTTAGCCCCTTTTCGTTACAATCTTTTGTTAAAATGATTTTTTTTAAATGACAATAATACCCCTTCATGACATAAAAAGAAAAATGTTACGGTTTCTTTTGAAGTTCTCCTGATCTTCGTGGATATTATTTTCTAAAATAAATATGAGGGACCAATGTGATAAGTTTTTTTCTTCTGCTTTTTTAGAAAATAATAGTTACATAGAATCAGGAGAACTCCCAAAAAATATAAAGAGGAGCCATAACATTTCACTAAAAAAACCCACAATAGGAGGAGACCCATGGCCATGTTGCCATGGCCCCTTTTTTTCTTTCTTCCTCAAGTTAAGGGCATAATTATATTTTTACAAAAATAATAAGAGCATAATGAACATGTTACCCCATTTACGGTTAAATTTAATAGAAAATTTTAACAGAAGGAACTTAGTGAAAGAGTTTTTTTATTTTTATTTTATTTTATTTTTTAACAACTAAGTTTGAGAGATATAGAGTTTGTTTGAGATTGCGTTTAAGGGTCCTAAAAATACTTTTAATACTCAAAAAACTCGTTTGAAGAAAAAAGTATTCGTTTGATAAAAAAATTAAAAACGCTTTTAAGGGTTTAAAAAGCCTAAAAATGGTCAAAACACATTTTTGGCAAAAGCTTAAAAATGAAGTTTTTGCCAAAAAAGTCTTTTTGACTTAAAAGCTCTACTTCTCAAACGTAATCCATACATGCTCATAGTAATTAGAGTATAAGTTTAAGTGAAATAAGTATAGTATTAAAAAAAAAAAAAAACAAAACAAAAAATTCAATTGCATTGTCTGTCTGATTGGTTGCGTTAACTTTGTAATGATTTGTACGTGGCTTTCGGTTATTGGTTGTTGAACCATGGGTAGTAGTACGGAATCATACAAATTGGCCAGATGAATAGATAATGATTTAGCTTAGAAAAAAAAGGAAAAAGAAAAAGAAAAGATAATGATTAATTACCAATAATTAAATGGTACGTACAACCTACAACGTGATCCGCACTCTAATCCACTAATTGAGACTGGAGAGAGACAACTTTAATAATGGAATGATCTAAAACAACATGGCTGGCTCTGATTATTGGGAGGTTGCAGATTAATTTAATTTAATTTAATTAATCTCTATGTGACGTACTTCATCAACAAAGAATTAAATCTATCTTATTTTAGGCCAATAACGAGAGAGGGAGAAGCTTGTCACTCCACCCCATGACCAAGTCAAACAGTGTGGTGGAGTATTGCCACGTACTATTTATTTATTAATTTTTTTAAATTAATATTAAATTTGAAAAGAATTACTTAGAGCCAGTTTGAGATTAAGTTTAAAAAGTTTAAAAGTATTTTTAACACTTAAAAAATCCGTTTGAAAAAAAGTACTCATTTAATAAAAAAAAATTGAAAGTACTTTTAAGTGTCTAGAAAGTTTAAAAATTATTAAAATACACTTTTAGAAAAAGCTTTAAAATGAAACTTTTGCCAAAAAAACGTTTTTTTTTACTTAAAAACTTGATTTCTCAAACGCAATTCAAAACAGATTTTTAGTTATATATATTTTCTATATTTAGTTAAAATAGTCGGATTGAGAAATAATTTGAAGAAAAACTTTGTCATTTTTAAAGTATACGACGGAATACAAAGCTTCAATTTGCATTACATCATATCCATTTAATTATGGATTTCTGTCCTTCATAATAAAATATGGAGACTTAAGTGGTTAGAAGGAATTACTTCATTTGGATTGGGGGCCATTATCTTATTTTGATAAAAGATGGGGGCAAATCCTATTTTTCTTGGAGGTAATTTTCCATATTACTAGAGTTCTGAGGGATGTAAAATTAATTTTGAACAATCTGGAGGAGTCACTTGTAGTAGGCTCGGCCACCGACACTCCACCATATGGTGGCAAGGAATGAAAGGATATCATTCTAAAATGAAGAGGGAAAGGCAGGTACACCGTACGTGATCACCTGATTTCATTGTTGACTCTGCATTCTCCTTAACAACCACTTTAGTCTTTACTTCACGGTATTTGGTCCTGATTTCAAGTGAAGGTTGAGGAAGACTAAAGGGACATTTTGAGGTTCGTGCTCGTTTACTTATTGTTATTGTTAAATGTGGCCTTTAAAAAAGAGGAAGATGATCTTTTCCTGTTGAAATCAACGGAAGAAGAGTTGATATTTTTTTTAAGGGGTAAAATTGTCATTTTTTAGTCAATTGGAGAGGGTCTGATTTCTAAAAAGAATCGGGTCATTTATGGTCCAATTTCAACATTGTCTCTTTGATCCCTGTAATCCTTTTTCATGTATTGAACAGTGTTGGGAATAATCCTACTCACATCGGCCCATTAGAAGAATCGTGTGCCTCGAGGCTAGAACCGGACAATGAAAGATTGCAGACTCCAACCTAGAGAAGCAAGACTCCCGGGATGGGCCTAACCCGGGAGATAGAAGCCCAAGCAAGGTTGTTCCCAGGGTAGGCTAGTCACAGGAAGGTACGATGAATAGCATATAGGAGCAAGTCCCAGGAATGGATGCTTCCCGGGACCCAAATCCATCTTCGCCAATTAAAGGCTCGGGAACTTTGATTATGGTCTCATCATGAGAGATGTACAAGATATTTACGGAAGGATGTAGCTGGGTCTCAATCCCTGGATTCCCGAGATTTGATCTTATTCTAGGGAATCTGGATTATGATCATACTCCAAGCCGAATTGGGATAGAAATCAAAATCCGAATCCTATTAAGATTCTAGGTCCAAATCAAGTTCCAAGAGTCATAGTCCAAGTCGAAGCAGAAGATCTTTACCTAGTAGCCTATAAATAAGCCCATATACAATGTATAAACCCTAAATTATTGTGCATTAAACATACATCCTTCCTTAGATATACTAACTTAGGTGCCTCGAAGAACGTCGATTCACCCTTAGAAACTTTTCTAACACGTAAAAAGAAAAAAAAAATAAAGGAAAACTATTTTATAGTATCTATCAATATATATATGATGTCATATTATTTAAAAATTTGAAGTATGGTCACAATATATTCACATATTCTTTGAACTTACCGGCATACTTCATCATATATATATCACCATTATTTGTGGTTCAATTGATGATGTACTTATTCTCTCTTAGAGGATGAATCAGGCTCTCACTATCCAGGATCTTTGAGATATTGTCCCTTGAAGCACCTGCGAATGCTAATAGGAAGAATTGATTTTTATATGAAATAGTCAAACTGTTTATTATTATTATTATTAAGGGTTGCATACTTTGAACCAGTAACATATATATATATACACTGTGCAAAAGTCTTATAATTATTGAAATTTCGTGAGATCCATGAATTGTGGCATTGCGACGTAGGTGGCTAGTATTAACTTCCTCAGATCCATGAATTGGTACTTTACAGCTTAGCCATTATTTAAATGCAATTAACCTTAATTTGTACAACCTTTAATTCCTGAGTTATTTAGTTAGCAAAGAGATGTAACCTTAATTTATTAATTAATAAATTGCTCCTCAGCTGTCATCCATGCTATATATGCATATACTTGCAAATGTTGTTGCCGTCAGGTGGGTTCGTCTTAAATCTAAATCTAAAGTTGATAGCAGGGAGTTTTCAATTATTCCTTCATAATTAATTGTCTTCTATGTAACTGACTTTCATTTTTTTTTTTTCAATTGTCGCAAGAATATTGTAAGCCCACATAAAAACAGTCTCCCATCCCCCACCCCCCTCTTCTCTCTCTTCTCTCTCTCTCTATATATATATATTGTCCTCCCTTTTAATATTTTAAATTAGTTGTGTTTGGAATTGAGAAAAATTCATTTGGATAAGTCGGGTCGCACCACCACACATTCTAATACTTTAGTTTTTAGAAAAATTTGTTAAATTGGTCTTTGTGGTTTTACCTTTATAACAAATAAACCTCTATAATTTTAAAAAGAAGTTATAAATCCATGTGGTATGACTCTATAACAAAATGATCACTTCATACAAATTTCGGTCATTTTTTTCAAAGAGTATGAAATTATAAATTTACCATCAAATAAAAATTATAAAAAAAAAAGAAGAAAAAAAATTGGTTTAGGGGTGGTAGTAGTCGGCCACCCCTAGAGCAAGTTTTTGGAGGTGGCCAAATCACCTTCATTGATCACCCTTAGGGGTGTTTCAACCATCCCTTATAGCCATGGGGGTGGTTTGGCCACCCCTAGTGGTTATTTTGTAATACTCTGCTTCAAAAATCATGGATTTAAAATGTGAAAACAAGTGTAATTTTGAAAAACCCAATTAAAATACATGGTAACTAAAGAAAAATGATTAGGATAATGATTATGGAAGCAATTATGGTGAGAAAGTTAAGGTAAGTTTCCTAAAGGACATAAAAGTTGGAAACACTATCTCAAGAGGAAAAATATTGAATTTTCGAATGCCAAGAAGTCACTCAAAAATATTGGAATGGATACCATGACGTGCGTCTCAAGAAAAGCTTTGCAGAATGGTGTTGCATGCAGAATTCTGAGACCTGTAGTGAAAGTTATGCATGTTTTACTAAATACTGCGTGATGCGATCAAAGTGCAAAAAAGTTAATGAACGTTCGATGAAAACCATAGAATGTTCGAGGAAGACCATGGAAAGACAGTATCTATTGGGATGCGAAAACTTCACTTTTTGATCTATAAAAAGGGTGTTTTGGGGCTAGGGTTCTATTTTCTCTCCAACTTCCAAACATGACCTAGTAGCCTTTAGAGAGAGAAAAAGAGAAATTGAAGGGGGGATGAAATTTTTGAAGAGAAAAACAAGAGAAGAGAGTGGCTTTGGAGCAAGATGGCTTAGGAGAAGCGTCAAGGGTAGGTTGCTAACACTATTCGCTTTAAATTTCTTGAAGTTTCTAGTGATTATTGGTCAATAAATTTCCTATTTTGAGATTTGGTTGATATGAGTTTGTATTTTGTTAATGAGTTTGTTGTTTAAGGGTTCTAAGATGAATCTTAGAGGTTTGACATTGGATAATGTATGGATTATGAATAAGTATGTTTTATCTTGATAGTCTTGTATTAACCTATTGTTAAGAGAGATTAATGTAGATCCATGTGTCTTAAAGATGTATTATGGTAATTTGTTGTTGGGTGTTAGTAGATCTATGCTTACAAGTTGGATATTACAAGTTTGATGTTTACATTATGAAAAGATTAATGATGTGTTATATATTAGATGATGATGGATAAATATGTATATGTATGGAAGTTATATTTGGGCTTAGAACAATATTAAGAAGCAAAATCAAACCTTAGATCGTGTTGGAATAAATAAAGCTAGAACTTTTGTAGAAATGAAGATTTTGCTAGACTAACCGAACGTTTGATGGAAGTATCGAAGGATCGATGCCAATCGTTTGACATGAATACCGAATGATCGTTGATCGTTTAACACAAATACCGAACGTTCGATGGTTATGCATAATGACCATTTCGCTCTCACAATAGGTTTAAGGGTATTTTAGCTTAGATTAAGACTGATGATAGACAATTTTCATAGATTTGGATGTTGTGGATTGTCAAGAAAATTACCAGGTGAAAAGTCATGACCAATGTGAGTAAAACTAATGCAGATTGGATGTCAAACAGAGAGCAGCCAGAGCGTCCCGTTCGCAGCCCCGTCCGGATGTTATGTTATTTTTCTCGCATTTTATGATTTCTGTTTAGTCCTCGTCCGGACAACTACTTGTCCCGTCCGGACGCGTAGCTTTGTTTGGCTTAGCCGACTTTATTTCATATTTATTAGGTTTAGGGCTTTGTGAGTCTTTATTTTGTGTTTTATTAGGGTTAGAGTTTTGAGGTCTATAAATATATGTTTATAGCGTCCACAAAAGTCAGTTGCTGTTTATAAATAAGTTTTTATCAATGAGAATACTCAGAATTGAGTTTATTCATCTTTTTCCTTCAAACCTTAGATAGACTCTATTGTTTTGAGAAGAATTCTTATGTCTTTGATAGAATCAAGATCTAGAATTATCTATCCATTCTTTTCTTGTTGTTCTTCGCTGCAGCCCACTAAGTCAGGTTGCATACCAGCTCATACAGCTTGACTTGGTGGAATGCAGCGAAGAACAACGATAAAAGAACGGATAAATAATTCTAGATCTAGATTCTATCAAAGACCTAAGAATTCTTCTCAAAACAATAGAGTCTACCTATGGTTTGAAGGAAAAAGAGGAATAAACTCAACTCTGAGTATTCTCATTGATAAAAACTTATTCATAAACAACAACTGACTTTTCTAGGGGCTATAAGCATGTATTTATAGAATCGAAAACCTTAAACCTCATAAAACAAGAAATACAGACTCCCAAAACATTAACCCTAAAATAAATAAATTAAAGTCGGTTTAACCTAAACAGCACTAAGCATTTGAACGGGACAAATGGCCGTTCGAATGGGACTTGACTTAAAACATAGAAAATGCGAAAATAACATAGGGCCGTTCTAATGAGCGTTCAAATGGGACTTCGAACGAAGCCTTCTGCCAGCTTCATCTAATCTGTATCATTCTCCCCTGGTTGGAGAGAATTCGGCCGGTTCTTCCCACGGTCCTTCGGATGTCCAATCAACTCATTCCAATCTCCCCTTCTCAAAACCACAACAAGGCCACACCCCATAATAAAGATGATGGCCTTATTCATCAACACACCGGCACGATTATATTGAAGACCCTGCACCTCCCTTTGCCTTGTAGGCTTGCCATGCTCTTGTCGTGCCTTGCCCTTCCCACATGCTATGAGAATTCCCAAAGTACTCACAAAAACCCCTTCACTCTTTGATAGAAAAGTCATCTCCGCCCCCATAGATCTCATCACAACATTGTTAAAAGTTTTTGACCAGATAGCATCTACTCTAAGGAAATCAACTTCCAAATCAAAGACATCTCTTTTAGGACTTTCATCAAACACTTGGTGTATAGAATTCACCTCTTCGTTGGGATATGTGTCATTGATTGGTGGAGAGGCCCAATCTACCGAGCAATCTTCTTCAATACATCCATCTTCCTCCACCACAACCGATTGACTCTTAATCTCCACTGCCTCTCTAGGAACCTTCTTTTTGTCAATTTTATTTTTTTATTTATTTTTTTTGTCACCATAAAATCTTTGGGTTGCAATCAACCTTGGAATTCCGGTATATTGTGTTTGAATCTACTCACGTGCCAATTGGCATGAACTTGCGCAAGGTGCTAACGTCCGTGCGTTTGGCGCTCGGCAAACGGGTTTCTAGATCCATTCCCATTGTGACCACCCATGTTGGGTATTTCAGTAGTGAGGTCTTCAATTTGATCCCTCATAGCCTTGAATTGATCCTCCACGTGTTGTTAACGTTCAGCGATAGATTTGTGTTCCGCGTCCGCGAATCGTGGTCTTGGTTGGCGACAACAACCGTTCGGCCCACCACTCATGTGCCTCAAATGAATCGCCGGTTACTCCTTCCGTACTGTCTCTGTGAGCACGTGCATCTCATTCATGTCTGTACAGCGGTCAGCCCTCCCCATTCATGGAAAGTAACTTGAGCTCTAATGCCAACTGATGTAGCCTAACTTCGTGGGCTACAGCGAAGAACATCAAGAAAAGAACAGATAGATAATTCTAGATCTTGATTCTACCAAAGACCTAAGAATTCTTCTCAAAACTATAAATTCTATCTACGGTTTGAAGGAAAAAGAGGAATAAACTCAACTCTGAGTATTCTCATTGATAAAAACAGATTCATAAACAACAACTGACTTTTCTGGAGGCTATAAGCATGTAGTTATAGATCCCAAAACCATAAACCTAATAAAACACGAAATATAGACTCCCAAAACCCTAACCCTAAAATAAATAAATTAAATTCGGTTTAACCTAAACAGCTCTACGCGTTCGAACGGGACAAACGGCTGTTCGGACGGGACTTGATTTAAAACATAGAAAATGCAAAAATAACATAGGGCCGTTCGAATGAGCGTTCAAACGGGACTTCAAACGGAGCCTTCTGCCATCTTCATCCGATCTGAGAATACTCAGAGTTGAGTTTATTCCTCTTTTTCCTTCAAACCTTAGATATACTGTATTGTTTTAAGAAGAATTCTTAGGTCTTTGATAGAATCTAGATCTGGAATTATTTATCCATTCTTTTATTGTTGTTCTTCGCTTCATCCCACCAAGTCGGGTTGCATCAATTTTAATTGTCTCATGACCTGATTATTTTATGTATCAAATGTGCATGTCTACAAATCACATGAAATACATTTTAGAACAGTGTGAACTATATTTTGTGAAATGGTGGCTGAATAACAAAGTAATGAAATATGAGTTTATAAGAGTAAGCATGTAAAAGACTGTGAATAATTATATTGTATGACATGGTATACCGATATATGTGGGATAAAGACTATGGGTTTCCTATTATACAAGTTAGCCCTATGGTCAAAGAGATTTAAGTTTAAATTTAGTCTTGGATCTAATAGTTGTTTTGTAACTAGCGCAACCACGTTTGATTGATGGGTACCATTACAGCTTAGCTAGTAGCGTGGGCCACCTGAGGTCGGACTTAGTGGGTTGCTAGTATATGACGATTTGTGGCAATATTCGGGGCATCGGTATTGTACTACAGGGCTTTCGGTACAGCGCCAACTCTTCCGAGAATGGGTTAGTATCTCGGGTAGACCATATGAATATTTAACATATGGCATGCTTACTTAATATAGGAAAATGCTACTTTACCTCCCCTTGTCCTCAATATATCATGAACTATATATATATATACACACCATGACATTCTTTTTATTCAACATAGGACTTCATTTATATTATTATTAACTTTTGCTAAATAATTGAGTTCACTACATGAGAACCTGTACACTATGTGTATTATTACTCAGTAAGTTGTGTACTTACGCTTGTATCTTTTTCATTTGTAAAATATGTGTTGTTTTATAATTGGCCTACCTATAGATGCGGATTCGAGATAGGCCTCAAGGCAAATGTAGTCATTCAACATAGTGATATTGATTCAATTTATGATTGATGACTTATTATAGAATTTGGAGGTTTATCATGGTAATTAATATTTTTAGGTGATGTTGTAGACTTAAAGTTTTGAGACATGTGTATGTATTAAGATTTAATTTGGATATTTTGTAACAATGTTATGTATAATATATTTTCATTTAATGTGCTAATTCTTAGTAGATGCTTTGGTTATAATGGTTAATGTTGATAGAATGATAGAAAAATCTAAGGGGTAATTACTTTTTTCCCCATCAACTACCACGCATTGTCAATTTTCCCCCATGAATTGACAACCTTACTGCCTGACCTATCAAACTACCATTTTGTTCCTAAAACCCTCATTCCATCAGTCAAAGTGTTAACTAAAATGGTCAACCCATCACGTGTACACCACATGCCATTTTATCAATTTCTATACCACTTTTACCTTCACTTTGAATTGTTAAATCAAGCTGGACCATTTCACTATACTCACCACATGTAAGTGCATGGCTAAATGAGAGAAAACAAAACAAAAAAACATAAACATAAAAAAGGTGAGTCTTCGTCCTCCTTCAAATCACAGGCCTCATCAAAACATGCATTTACACGTGGTGATGGTATGATAGGGTCGGACAGTAAGGTTTTGTTTTGATGAGGTGTGCGATTTGAAGGAGGACGAAGACTCACCTTTTTTATGTTTATGTTTTTCTTTTTGTTTTCACTCATTTAACCACGCACTTACACGTGGTGAGTATAGTGAAATGGTCCAGCTTGGTTTAACAATTTAAAGTGAGGGAAAAAGTGGTATAAAAATTGATAAAATGGCATGTGGGGTGCATGTGACATGTTGACCATTTGAGTTAAAGACTTTGACTAACAGAAGCGGGGTTTTGGGAACAAAATGCTAGTATGATAGGGTCGGACAGTAAGGCGGATAGTTCATGGGGGGAAAGTGACAATGCATTGTTTCATTGCTTAGTATTTTCTTTTAAGGAGTAGAGATCTCTTGGTCTTATTCTTTTGGGGGAATTAGATGGGGAGACAAATCGTGAAGTTAATTACTAGTTAATCAATTTCTTAGGGTATTACATTTTTATGGGTCTCTGGCTGATTTTTGGGGTGGTCCGATTGTCAGGGTGGTTCCATTAGCCCTATCTGTCTGTTTAATGGGTGGTCAAACCACCTCTAGATCGACTTTTGGGGGTGGTCGACTGCCCACCCTTATAGCTTTGAAGTGATTTTGCCACCCCTAGAATCGATTGTTAGGGGTGGCCGAATCACCTCTAAAGGCAATGAGGGTAGTTTGACAATCCCTAAAAATGGCTTCTAAGGGTGGCCAAACCACCCTCAAATAGCCATCCGTGGTGCTAGACCACCCCCAAAACAGGCCAAAGGAAGTGGTTGATCCCCAAAAGGCCATTAGTGGTGGTTTGACTACCCTTAAACCATTTTTTTTTTTTATAATTTTTTGTTTGAATGTAGATTTATAATTTCATAAGAACTTTGCCGGAAAAATATCTGAAGCTGTACAAAAGGATCATGTTGTTACAGAGACATATCCCAGATATTTATAAGTTCATTTTGAAATAAGAGGAATTTATTTGTTGCGAGGTCAAACCACATCCAATTTTATAATTTTTCTTATTTTTTGTTTTAGTTCTTTAGTCAAACAAATCACAACAGAATGAGATAGAAAGAAAGAGATAGAACTCGTCTATAAATATTAAGTAACAGTCTATAACTTTTCTATACAGTTTTTTTTTTTTTTTTTTTTTTTTTTTTTTTTTCATGTTCTGAGCAACTTTTTTATATAGTTAGTTCTGTTTGTTTGATTCTTTTGTTATTTGCTAAGCAAGCATCTAATTACGCCAAACAGGAGCTTATAATATCAATACTCTCTCTGGGTGAGTTTGATTCCAGCTCTAATTAACTCAAACTTAAGCAAATAAAGAATAAAACGAGACTGCAATGTCGATTTTGGCCCTAAAAGAAATTTGTAGCTCTTAATGGAAAATGTAACCGAATGTTAATTTATTGGCCTTGATTGAAAACTAATTTGTTTTTTTTTTTTTTTTTTTTTTTTGGATCCTAAATATCAAAAATCAGTAGTTTGTTTTGCAATATATTTGTTAAAAGGATTTGGCTGAGCACAAGTTGGTTTCTCTCATCTTGCTCCCGGAGAAAGATATTGGCATTTTCTATGATACAAAGAGGGCATAGTTTTTTCTAGTAGTAAAGAAATCAATAGATCTCTAATTGTTATTTTTAATTTTCTTGAGAATACCAACAACCCTTCAATCTTCATTGTCATAAAATTTGGGTACCAACAACCCTTCAAATATGTTAAGTTTTACAAATGAAAGTGTTGCGACTGCCTTACCTTAAACACATGGTGAAGGCTTTTTATTTATAGTATGATGATCATATGCAAAGTATTTATCTTGTGGTGACTGTTTACAAGAGACAAATTGTAACGCTCTGGCCGATTAGGGCTATGTTTGTAGAATTAATCTTTTAGAGGCCCAAAGAATTATAAGGTCAATCACACCAGTTAACTATATGCGACAATAAATGCATGAAAATAAAAAGACAGAAATTTTTTTTAAATTATGTTGGAGAAAATTTCCTTTAATTAACCCAGTCTTATAAATCACTCAGTGTCTTCTATCATGTGAGAGGCACACGTTTTCTTTAATATGCTTAACTGCCGTTAACTCAATCTACTAACATTAACATTTGTAATGTTTTCATTAGAAATTTTGACTCACCCAAACATAAGGCTATAAATAAACTAGTCTGTTTGACAATCACTCGATACTAGCTCAGTTTAGCTCGACTTGAACTTGAATTCGATACTGTAGAAACCCGCTTGTTACTGTAGAAACCTGTTCGATTAGTAATTCATATATACTCGATTCACTTGAGAAAACTCATAGGGGCTCACAAGCAGTGGCGGAAACAGAATTTTTGTTTAGGGGGGTCAATTTTTTTTTTTTTTTAAATGAATAAAAGAAATTAAAGTTAGATAAGATTTGATTAAAAATTTTTAAAAAATTGCTAACTTCATAGATAAATAATTCAACAAAATTCAATAATTGCTTAAACAGATAAACGTAACTTACAATTTATTTTGTCATGCCTAGAGTTAATTTATTCAATTGGCTTCAAATTTGGTCTCTATCACTAAGATGGTAATCAAATTTTTATTTATTTATTTATTTTTTTAAGTAGGGATCTATAGACATATTTGTTAAACCTATCTCGGCTTGAGCTCCATTATTATTGACGCTCAATAGAATCATTGTTGTTTTCCGTAATCTTAGATAAGTACAATATATATTTTATACAAATACAAAATGTAAAACAGAAACTATATATATTCATAAACAACTAATTTAATTGAGCAATATAAATATAAAAGTGTAATTATGTACCTAAAACTTTTTTAAAAAGGAAAATTATCATGGCTTGAAGGGGGAAAAAAAAAAAATTAGCATAATTAGTCGTAAAAGTCTAAATTGCAACCGTAATTTTTTTTTTTTAAAAATTTTTGGCAAGTAAATTTGACTAATTCTAGAAGTCCCTCTTGTATCACTCTTGTATCCCTCCAAAAATGATGTGGCTCTTAAAATTACTATTTGATCAAAATCAAATAATGATCAATCATAAGCCTAATGATAATTTTAAAAGCCATATCACTTTTAGAGAGACACAAGAAAGACTTGTAGCATTATTGAGTGAAGTTGCCTTAAGTTTCTTTGTGATTTGGACTTATGGAGAGCTTTGGAGTTTGGTTTCTCAATCAATTCCACTGATAGGTTAAAAGAAAGAACGATAGTGTTAGTGTAGGCTTCAGTTTTTGTTTTTGTTTTTGTTTTTTTTTTAATGTTTTTGTTTTTATTTTTTTGTTTTTGTTTTTGTTTTTGTTTTTAAGGGAAAGTGCATACTGAAGTAAAAACAGTGGGTCCACAAAGAGTTAAAAAAAAAAAAAAAAAAACTGTAGGATTAAGTTGGCGTATAACGTGCGTGTGGTACACAAAAAGTCAAAAAAATCAAAATTAATTAAAACGTTGCGTTTAATAAAGGGTATCAAGTGTCAATTGCCATCTTCTTTGTTCTTTTCCTCTAACCTAAACTGCTAAACCTAAAAGCTGAAAGATTTAAACTATGGCAGAAAAAAATTCAAGACATGCCGAGGCTGAGTCGTTTGCCCTTGATGTCTATTAAGTGGGTGTGGGTTGCCCCTAATGCGTTTCTGAGGGCGGGCAACCAGAGTATTTAGAGGATTTTCTACCTGGGTAAAGAAAATTATTAGAGTTTGAGAGGGGGGAAACTTGTTTAAAGCTCGACCAAATTGCTCGCCCGACTCTTTAGCTCGTTCATATATATATATATATATTACTAAAAATTAAAAATTAGTTATATAAATTAAAGTATATATATTAGTAATTAAGTAATATATGTTATATATATGTTACTTAATATTTATATATATGAGTGTATTAGTTAACATACTAATTAGTTAGTTCATAAACTAACATATTATATAGTTAATTAATACATACAAAGTAAATAAGTAACTTAGTATATATAATTAGACCTGGCAAAACGGGTTGGTGGGTCGGGTTCGGGTTGACCCACCACTTGTTTAGCCTCAACTCAAACACGACCCGTTTAGATAAACATGTTGAATAGTAAGGCCCTATTTGGGTATGCATTTGGGCTTAAAAGTGCGCTTAATACTCAAAAAGTCAATTTGAAGAAAAAAGTGGTCGTTTGGTAAAAATAATTAAAAGCGTTGTAAGGGTCCAAAAAAGCTAAAAATAGACAAAACGCACTTTTGACAAAAGCTTAAAGATGAAGCTTTTACTAAAAAACGTCTTTTGATTTAAAAGTTCTACTTCTCAAACACAATGCCAAACATGCTCTAAAATTCGAACACGACATGGTAAATTGCCGGGTAACTCGACACGGCCCATCTAACATGTTTAAAATAACAGGTCGTATAGGGTTGACATGACCTGACACAACCCGTTTAAGTTATGGGTCGTATCGGGTTAATACGACCCGTTTAGATACGGGTCATGTCAGGTTGATACAACCTGACATGTCTCGTTTGAAGGAAAAATGATGTAATATCGTTGGCATTCGATAAAAGCATTACTAATTACAATATTTAATATTTATAGTATAAATATGGAATCGCCGCAATATTCTTACCTACTTCCCAAGCAATCACAATTTCCAAATATGCTTTATTCTAACAGAAAAATAAACATTAAAAATTTATCAAGGACAACATGCTTCCTTCCTTTCTTCTTTGAACTTCTTTGGGGCTAAAATTACCTCCTCCATACACGTGTCCTCATCATACAAATTTTTACTCATTTTCTTACTTCTATTGAAATATCTTAGGGCAAGTGTTGGAGGGTTTTTATCCCTCTATAACTTTCCTTATTTCTTACTTTCTATAAAAGGAAAATTACTTTAAATAGGGTGGTTCCCAATTTGAAACATTTTCAAATATAGAAATTTTTTTAACGTGGTCATTCCTTATTTTGGAAAAATTTATAAAAATAGAACTTTTGTGGTCAAAGGTTTAGTGACATTAAACACTTGCTCTTTAATTTTTTTTTTAAGAAAACCTTTCATTACAACTTAAATTGTTGCACATAATATAAGAGTAATTCAATATACTCAAGTAAATGAAGTAGCATGAACCGATCAATCACAAACATGCAATGAGATAATATTTAGAGGTGGTTAGAGATTTAACTTACCTCTTGATGCAGCTAAATAAAAACTTCTACTGCTAGCTACTTAAACCAAATGTTTAGCTGGTAATCTTTAACATGACCCGCAAATCTGACACAAAATTAGAGGGTTAGGTTTTAACATAAATGGGCCGACACGCTTGACTTGTTTAATAAACTTGTCAATCACGGGTTAACTTGCTTGACCCACATGTTGACCCGCTTGGCCAAAACTAAAGTAAGCTTCCTCAGCTGTCAGCGTGCGAGACAAAAGTCAGAAAACAATACTCAAGATTCAAGAAAGAAAGCAATCTAAACCTAAACATGAGCACTACTCTTCCTCTCTCTCGGTCTCTCCAACTATGTCACTCTCCCCCTCTTTCACTGTGAATCACCGTGATCATCAAATTCATCACAATTTTTTGAACTCAGTAGAAGCAATCCCTAAGGCCACCAGAGAAAAGCTTCTTAACAGGGCCTTTGGTGAAGTTCTCAGATCCACTCAGGTACACATAAATCACACATTGTTTTCTCTATCATGTATAACTTCATCACTTTTTGAAAGCTCTATGGTTGTGATTCTTGTGAACTAGTCATTTTTTGATAATTTGTTTTAGGCTAATGTAGTTTTCTCTAGGAATTCGATGTTCTTCGGAAACCTTTGGTTAGCTAGGGGATTCTGTTGGTTTACGTAAGGGCTAGTAGGTCTAGTTTTTGAGACACGCCGAATAATATAAAAAAAAAGCTTGTGAGATACGCCAACATTAGACCAAGTGTTTCTCAGTTGAAATCCCAAAGACCTTGTAATAAGAAGATTGCACCTAAGAAAGAAAAATGTGGTGTAGAGTCGTCTTTATTTAGATCTAAGTCTAGGTATATCCATTCGCGTAGGAGACAACCTTCTTAAAGGCTTGTTCCTAATTGTCATCACTGTGGCAAAGTTGGTCATACTCGACCTAATTATTTTAAGTTGAAACCCCGTGAGCATAAGAGTGAGAATTCCTATTCTATGAAAGATTTTGATAGGCTATGCACAATGATGAGGGGAGTGTTATCTAGGTTAGATGAGTTTGACAAGAGTCAAAACTTTGTACCTATGGTTAAAAAGGTTTGGGTTAAAAATGATGATAGCATTTACCCTTTGAGGGGGAGTAGTAGACTCACCTAGAGTTAGGTGGTCTCATAACATGTATGGGATAGATTATCTTGCATATTTCTTCATATCATAGAGGATGTAGCATTCCTTGCATTGATTTTTTTTTTTTTTTTTTTTTTTGCATAATTCTAGTTTGGAATATGCATTGCATTATTTTTGTCCATTTTTAGTTTAAAAATTTTAAAAAGACAAAAACATTTTTTTTTTTGTTGCCTCCATATTTTTGTCATATACACCTTGATAGTCCATTAATTTCTCGTGTATTCTTTATTGATTCAATTCCTTGTTTCTTAGAATGTTCTTACTATGCATGAGATGAATAATTCTTTTAATGGACTCGTTTAGTTGTTGTCTAAGCTTAAGCTTATGTGTTGCATTTTACCTATATGCTTGAACTCGTGCACACATTTAAGCTACAATTAAGTTTATTTTTGACTTAATGGTGAGTTTTGTTAGGCAACCATATGAGGAAGATTGACTAGTTGTGTCTCTCAAATTGACCATATGCTACTTGAACCTAGGACCTAAACATTTTAGCACTCCTCTAATGGTTTTATGCACCAAATGTTTAAAGACATTTTTTCAAAAAGAAAAATAGTGAAACAAGAAAACAAAGCTCATATTCCAAAAGAAATTTATTTCACTATGTCAAATTTGTACTCAACTTGTCCATATAGAAATAGTCATGAGCACATTCATTGCGAAAAGAGACGGTCACTACCAGACAATGTTTGAGCTTGAGCTTGTACAATTTAACCCAGTCTCCACTTTGTCTAGCATGCATTACCCCTCTCCCTTATAAATACCCTACTCTTCGCCCCCATTTCCCTCACTTCTATATTTTCCACTAACTCTAAACCTAAGAAGATGAATTTTAGAGAAGAAAGGAGGAGATTTGACTCTTAAGCCTTGTCTTGAGCTTTGTCTTGCCCTTCTTGAGGTAAACCCTTCTTATTAAGATGGTTTTCATGTTACTAGTAGATTTTTCATACTTTTTACAAGTTTTACAGTACCATGATTAAGATTGTGTTTTTATTTTTTCTTAAAAGCAAAAGGTTTTTAAATACTTTAAACTGCTCAATGATTTCATGGACTTTGCATGATGATGTATGTGCCTTAGTATGTTGTAAGAACCTATTAGAAGGCCTATGATGAGATTTGTAACGTGATGGGCTAAAAGTAGGAGCGTTCCATGAACCTTGGCATTCTGATCGAACGTTCCATGCTCTTTGACCTAACGTTTGAACTCGAGTCCGAATGTTTGATTATGTGACAGAACCTTCAACTAGTATCCTTCTATCTAGATGTTCTCCATTGAGGCTTTACGTATAGTAGATTCTCTAGTACTGCCCATAACGATAAACTATGTTCGTTATGGCAAGAACTCAGGATGTCGAAGGGTATAAGTGAGCGTAAGAGGTAAGTAAACACTTAATACTGCTTTCCTTAAAAACGTGCGACATATCAGTTGGCTGAGTACACGTATGTTATGATCATAATTACTTTTTACGCAACTTGGTAATTGTCTTAATAACTGATTAATGAGATGCATTGTATGACATAGTACACCGCTACGTGCGGTATAATAGTCATGGGATTACTATATATACTTGATTTTATAGTCGAATGTGTGTGTGTTATATGAGCCTTGGATCCAATGGTTGTTTTGTGACTGACGCAATCATGTTTGATTGGGGGGTGATGTAGGTTGACTTAGTGGGCTGCAACGAAGAAGATCAATAAAGAATGGGATAACTAATTCTAGATCTTGAGTCAACAAGGAAGAAACTCAACTCTGAGTATTCTCATTTATCAAACTAATTCATAAACAACAATTGTGTTTCTGGAGGTTATAAACATGTATTTATAGACCCCAAAAACCCTAAACCTAATAGAATACAAAATAAAGTTGGTTTAAACAAAACAAAGCTATGCGCTCGAACGGGACAAATAGCCATTCGAACTGGGACTGAACTGGAATAAAAAAAATACGAAAAATAACATAGGCGTAGGGACGCTCTGATTGCTCTCTGTTTGACGTCTGATCTACATCATTCTCCCCAGGTTGGAGAGAATTCATCCTTGAATTTGGCTGGTGCTTCCCACGGTCTTTCGGATGTCTAGTCAACTTATTCCATTTTCCTCTTCTCAAAATCACAACAAGGCCACACCCTATAATAAACGTGATGGCCCTAATCATTAGCAGCCTGTCACAATTATGTTGAAGGCTTGATAAGTGCTGAATGTTACACATTCTAACCCCTTAATTCACATATATTAATCTCTTAGTTCCGTACCTCACCTTGCCGTGTAGGCTTGCCATGCTCTTCTCGTGCTTTGCCCTTTCCATATGCCATGAGAATCCCCAAAGAACTCACAAATACCCCTTCATTCTTTGATAGAAAAGTCGTCTCCACCCCACAGATCTCATCACAACTTTGGTTAAAAGTTATTGACAAGATAGCATCTACTCCATGGAAATCAACTTCCAAATCAAAGATATCTTTCTTAGGGCTTTCACCAAACACTTGATGTATAGAACTCACCTCTTTGTTGGGATAGGTGTCATAGATTGGTGAAGAGGCCCAATCTACCAAGCAATCTTCCTCAATAAATCCATCTTTCTCCTCCACAACCGATTGACTCCTAATCTTCGCCGCCTCTCTAGGTACCTTCTTTTTGTCGATTTTTTTCTGTCACAAGGAACTCTTCGGGCTGCAAGCAACCTTGGAATTTCGGTATATTGAGTTTGAACCCTTTCACCCACCGATTGGCATGAGCCTCGCATGGTGTTGACATCCGTGCGTTCGGCACTCCGTAGAAGGGTTTCCGGATCCATTCCCATTGTGACCACCCATGTTGGATAATCAGGTAGTGAGGGCTTCAATTTGATCCCTCATAGCCTCGAATTGATCCTCCATGTGTTGCCAACGTTCAGCAATAAATTTGCCTTCTGCCTTCACGTACTATGGTCTTGGTTGGCGATGACAACCGTTCGGCCCACCACCCATGTGCTGCAAACGAATCGTAGTTGCTCCTTAAGTGTTGTCTCCGTGCGCACGTGCACCTCATTCATGTCTGCACAACGGTTTCTCCTCCCCTTTCATGGAAAGTAACTTGGGTTCTGATACCAACTGATGCAGCGTGACTTAGTATGATGCAGCAAAGAACATCAATGAAGAACGGGATAACTAATTCTAGATCTTGAGTCTATTAAAGATCTAAGAATTCTTTTCAAAACTATAGAGTTTATCTATGGTTTGAAGGAAAACAAGGAAGAAACTCAACTCTGAGTATTCTCATTCATCAAAACTGATTCATAAGCAACAACTGCGTTTCTAGAGGCTATAATCATGTATTTATAAACCCCCAAAACCCAAAACCTAATAGAACACAAAATACAGTCGGTTTAAACAAAACAAAGCTACGCGTTCGAATGGGACAAACAACCATTCGAATGGGGATTGAACTAGAATAAAAAAATACGAAAAATAACATAGGCGTTCGAACGCCGGTGCGAACAGGTCACTACATGACATTCGGATGCTCTAACTGCTCTCTATTTGTCGTCCGATTTACATCAGCGAGTCATTACATGACGTATATTATTAGTAGCATGGACCATTCGAAATCAGAATTGGTCGATCTGCTAATTATGAACGGTAGCGTACAATGGCCGGGACACGAATATTGTATTACAGGTCCCTCGGGACAGTGCCAACCCTGCTGATAAGAGGTAGTATCTTTGGTAGACCATACATAATAGTTATGACCTATGGAGGCATTAATTTTTATACATTAAAATCTATAGGCGCTTGTCACTGGAATTACTCCTAATCTTCTAACAAACCAAAACCAAATTTTTTGGTGTAATAACAGAGGCGACACCTCTTCTGTTTATAATAAATCCATGTTTATTTCTGCACATAAATAAGAAGATCACTTCATACTCGACTGTGAGATTTACTTACTAAGTCTTAGACTTAGCAGTGTTTGCGGCTTATCAGGTTATCCGTTTTAAGAAGACTTTTCAGGAGGGAAACTTGGAGACTAGTATGATTTCACCATGTTTGATTATAATAAATGTACTTCAATTAGTAGCTCCCGGATTGTGGTTGATGATAGTATTTTCATGCCTGATGATTTATTCTAGATAACTCAAATTTGTCATTTTCACCTTCCGTTACAATTACTTTGAGTATGCTTGATGGGTGATACCTTTAGATAGTTACCAGTTAACTGAACTGGAGGGATTCCCAGTAACCTTGCTAAAATGGTCAAGGCTAGTTTTGGGGGCGTTACAATTTTTTTTTTTTTTTTGTCCAAAATTAATATATTTTGTTCTAGAAACCCCATTTTGTCAAAATATTAACTTATTATAATTTTTATTCAATTAAAACTAAAAGGGAAAACTTCATTTTGGCCCCCTGAACTTCCACCCAATTTTACAAACCTCCACTGAGCTTCCAAATCTCTCATTTTGAACCCTTGAACTTTCAGTTCCTCTCAATTAGAACCCTTTCGTTAATTTTAGCCGTTAAAAATATAAAAAAGACCAAAATGTTCTTGATTTTCATTTTAAAATAAATAAATAAATAAAAAAACGTTTTGGAAGTTGTAATTTTATACAAAAGCCAAGGGTATAAACATCATGTATCATTTAAAATTTGACGGAGGGGTCCACATTGAGAGTAATTGAAAGTTCAGCAGTCCAAAATGAGAGATTTGAAATTTCAGGGGGGATTTGTAAAATCGAGTGGAAGTTCAGAGGGGCAAAATGAAGTTTCCCCAAGCTAAAACCTTAATTTTATGAAAGAAATCCTCTTTATCATTTTTTTAAAAAGTTTTAATTCATTTGAGTTTGTTCAGAAAAGTTTAATTGGACATATTCCAACTATTTGCTTATAATCTTGACTCCAAAGATGATAAGTGGGCTATTGGACTAATATATATTTTAATTAAAAACTCATTGTCTGAAGAGGGATGATACAACCCCAACTTTTTGGCCCAACATAAGTCCAACTTTTGCCTTCCTTTTTTATTTAAAAAAAATAAAATAAAAAAAATGAAAAAAATGTCTGAAACAAACCTATCCATTTTTTGTCCTTCTTTTATTTAGTATTTTTTAAAAAATAAAAATGATATCTTTCTTCATAAAAAAATAATAAAATTTTTATTTTAAAAAAATACCAAATAAAAGAAGGAAAAAAAAATAGATAGGGTTGCTTCAGACATTTTTTTTTCCATTTTTTATTTTATTTTTTTAAATATAAAAAAAAAAAGAAAAAAAAAAAAGAAAAAAGAAAAGTTGGACTTATGTTGGGCAAATAAGTTGGGTCATTTGCATTTCTATTGTCTTAACCCACGTGTCTAATGAGAATGCATCAAAATACACTTTTTACCAAGTTTTTAAAATGTCCTTGTCAAAATTTTCAGAGTCTATTATATATCTTCTATAGTTAACTTTTTTTTTTTTTTTGACATGTCCACACAAGGGAAGGGTGAGGGGGGATTTGAACTAATAACCTTCACTTCAAAAGGCGAAGTTCACAGCCGATTGAGCTACTCCTTGGGTAAAACTTGTAGTACGTTTTGAGTAAAACTTGTAGTACGTTTTGTCAATTAATACGGAATTAATCTAGGCCTTGTTTGTTAAACTACACTACATTCTCCTACACTAATCACTTCATTTTTATTTTTCAAAAAAATCATCAAAACATTTTTATTTTTATATCACATCATTCACTTTTTATTACTATTCAAATAAAAAAATCACTATAAAACAATTTTTTTTTCACTTTTTAAGACCACTTTTTCATTTTTCTATATCAATTATTATTTTATTTTTTAATATTTTTAACTATGAACAATGTCGTGGAGGTTGTTGTTTGCCAAACACCCTCCTAGTTAACAATAAATTATCAGTATGTTATGATTTAGTGTAATTAGGGAGTGTATTTCGGCCATTATAGCTACTGACCTATCCAAAACTTAAGGGTACACATCGGTTCAAAATTTGTTTCTTGTGATTATTCATTATGTATATTAGAAAAGAAATATAATATGCTATACTATGTGCTTTAATTAATTTAACCATATATTCTATTGGGAATTAGGCCGATCGAATAGTCCAACTATTGAGATGGGATGGGGAGACAGTCCTAGAGATTGGAGAGGCCCAAAACCGAGCCCATTATTCTTGTAAAATTATGATAGAGATTTCTCGGATTCTTCGAGTATCGCTATAGGAAATCTGGGATATCCTATACCGAGAATCCTTATAGCCGTTTCAGAAATGAAAAATAAAACTAGACTCCAAGCAACACGTAAAGGGGGTTGCATAGGTGCTCTCATTATAATGCGGAATTTAAAAATTATTAACCATAATTAACACACAATTATGCATTACAGTAGAGAATAAAAAATTTGAGAAAAGTCCACATACCCCTCTCAAACTGCCATCTAATTGACAATGTCTCCTCTAAGCTTTCAATTGTGACAATATTCCCCCCTCAAACTGCCAAAACATTGTCAATGTCCCTCTAATGACGAAACTACCCTTAGTAAAATAAAAACAAAAATACTAAAACTTCTAAAAAAAACCTAAAACTAACAAAAAAAAAAAAAAAAAAAGGTCGGCCGAATTTAAAATTAAAAAAAAAAAATCATTTTTATAAGAAAAAAAATTTTCGATTTTTTTTAATTTTTTAATTTTTTTTTTTTTTTTTTTTTTAAAAAAAACTGAAAATTTTCGTTTCTTTTTTAATTTTTTTGAATTAAAATTTCCGTTTTTAAAACAAATTTTTTTTTTTATTTTTTAAAAAATTAAATGAAATTTCCATTTAAAAAAAAAATTAAAAAGTTTCCTTTAAAAAAAAATTAAAAATAATTTTTTAAAAAATTTTCTTTATTAAAAATAAGGGAAAATTACACTTTACCCCCCCTCCCCCCCCCCCCCCCCCCACCAAAAAGTTTGGGACGATTTTCAATTCGACCTCTAATGTTTCAATTTTTACAATACACCTCCTCCAAACTTCCAAATTTTTGGAATTCGACCAATTTCATCTCAAAATTCTCATATTGCCCCTATATATATATATTAATTTTTTTATAAAAAAAAAAAATTGGGAGTGCAAAAATGGCTAGATGCCCAAAGGAGCCACCCCGAATTTATTTATTTATTTATTTATTTTTTTTTTTTTTTAGAAAAAATAAAAAAATTAGGGGCAATATAGGAATTTTGTGAAAATTAGTCGAATTGCAAAAATTTATAAGTTTTGGGGGGGGGGGGGGGTGCATTGCAAAAATTGAAATATTGGAGGTCGAATTGAAAATCGCCCCAAACTTTTGGGGGTGGGAGGGGGGGGGGGGGTAAAGTGTACTTTTTCCTAAAAATAATTAAAAAATTATCATTTTTTTTTTCCAAATTTATAGGGTATTTTTGTCTTAATAAGAAATATATAGAGGCATTTTTATCTTTTTGCTAGCCTGAAGGAGGGGTATTGACAATGTTTTTGTAGTTTGGGGGGATATTGTCCCAATTAAAAGTTTTTTTTTTTTTTTGGGGGGGGGGGGGGGGGGGGAGGGGGGGAGGGGGAGTGAGGGAGACATTGTCAATTGAGTGGTATTTTGAAGGAAGAATGTGGACTTTACCCCAAAAATTTTAAGTTGTTAAATTAAAGACAATAAGAAAATATCAATCACCACACAATTAACACATAATTTTGGTGGCGAACCACTCCGAAGCAGCCAAACTCAAAAAATCAATCTACTATAGAAAAATGAAAAATTACAAGTTGTTCACACTTACAAAACATTTGTAGTTAACACACCCTTGTACTAGACAAGTGACCCGCTTGCCTACCATCGTAATAGTTCTCCTAGAACTTTTGAACAATTTTTCTATTTGATCTCCTTTAATAGAACTCCGATAGACTTCATATGTTATTGATGAAAGATTTTGGTTTGCAATAAAGATTCTAAGAGAAAAGCACTTGAAAGCACAAAAGCATGAGTTTTCTCTTTTAGCGCACGAAGAAATAACCTATTTTTTTCTCTGAAAATATTGCCTCCAATCCCTACAAAATTTGTGCTCCAAAAGTTCTTAAAGAAAGTGGCCTTAAAATTATGAAGTCGGTTCCCAAAACGTGCAGATTTTATGTCCTCTATTCACGGCCAGTTTTGACTTGGTAAGCATTAGAATTGGAATATTTTCTTGAAATAGAAAGTCGTAGAAAGTTGGAGTCAGGTTTCCAACTCCATTAAGTTTGCTTCAATTGAAGCTCGGAATAAAAATTTATGACCATTTTAGTCCGGCTAGGTTAATATTGACAATATACAAAAAACTTGAATAAACATGTTTTGATTCAACTTTTTCACCAACTTAACCCTAAAACAAAACTTACAACCAAATATGTTTTGACGCTGAATTTGCCAAGACTAAAAACCTAACAAGAAATAAGTGCAAATCTTCGAAATAATGCCCCAATCATAGTAGGACTCTCAAGATCACATCAATCTCGAGAAACAAGGGATCTGATTGATGCCATCCTATATAAGGAGATCTCTATATATCAAGATAAAAAAGGTCAACTCTATGTAAATTTGAGTTGTTATTATATATCATACAGAACAAATCACTAGCTTAGGCATCATAATTATATGTGGTCGACACATCCCAACAAGCTCTTTTGTCTAATATCTTTTTGTTTTACAGGTATTTATCTGTCCCGTCAAAGCATTTACCCAACTAATATTCATCCAACTGAAAATTATTCCAACCGGAAGTATTTCCGCCAGCACCTTCAACAAATCTTCGAACTAGCTCTTAGTCTCTCTTGCATGCATTCTTGATCCACTGATCAACTGGACTCCTACTCTGGTCCCAAGAAAATTCATTTAGGTATAATTCTCGGCACATCCAATTTGCAAAGCTTCCAACTTGCCCATGTCTTCACCAAGGCTCTTGAGATCGATTCCAATGTCATATGTCACAACGGCATCTTCCTCTTTTGGCTCTCAATTTTACACAAACGGCTATTTCTTTCAATTAATTTCCCTCAATTGCTTCTCTCATTTGCAGTGGGAAATATTATGATGTGGGCTGTCAATAATTGCCCCAAAAAGTCATTGAATAAAAAGAATATCATGTCACAAGTGAGAGTAGTAATAATGAGAAATCTGGCTAGTGTATATATTAAAAAGTTAATAGAAGCTTCTCGAGTAATTTTCTTGCTTTGACCACCTTTTGGATTAAAATTTCCCATGAAAACACTATGAATCCAAACACTATGAATCCATAGTGTAATGCGTTTTACTTAATGGGGCATTTGGAATCATCAAGTGGCATATTCTTTTCATGTCAATTATCTTAATAAACTGGCGCTAAGAAACATGTCGGTCACTTCAGACATATTGGAGCTAGCACCCGATACTATTGGTCCTATATGTCGCAAAAGTATATATGAAAAAAACAAACAAAAACAAAGTGTGGCGACATGTGCAAATTTTCTGTAATTTTGCTCTTCTGGAACAAAAAATATGAAAGATTTTATATAAAATTCACATGTTCAAACAAATTAAGTTATCCGTTTACTTGTCAATGTTTGGACAGATAAGCCGATTGTACAAAATTTTCTCGTATTATTATAACAATTCGAACAATAAAATTACTGAAAATTCTGATTAGCCATGCCGGTCAAAAGCTTTTCCATGCAAATTGCAAAGATACTAGGAACAAGAATATATATATTTTTTATTTGCCTGGGTTTGGTCTGTACAAGCACTAGACACGAAATGCTCTAATGTGTTTTTTGGTTCGCTGGAAACGAAATGGTCTTATGTGGAAATCATAACCACTGGGATGTTGGCCACCCACTTCGTGCGGCACCCCATTACATTCCCAATTGATTGGACAATTCTTTTCTTTTATTTGATTTTGTTTTTATCTTCTTTGGATAATTAAAAATCTGAAAGGAAATTTAAAGTTTCATACTGTAAATGCATGATAAGATGAAGCTTTTTTTTTTTCTCTACCTCTTATTGCATGCCTTTGAATTTGTTTTCATTATCTCAAACGCCTTTGCAAATCCCACTACCATTCCCCCAGTACTACTACTGCTGCTCACCATCACCGAAAACGACGTACACCCATGTCATAATTTTATTTATTTTTTAATTTTTTGTCTTTTGTTTGCTTTATTAGTTTCCTTTTTTTTGGCTTTTCGAAAGCAAGCATTAAAGCAAACATCCTTATAAAAAAAAAAAAAAAAAAAAAATTTATAGGGGACAAAGTTGGAAACGAAACGGCTGGAAGGGTTGAATCTAACTGTAGAATTAGTGGAAGAATCGGATGAGTCATGAGGGAGGCGTGGGTCTTGTTTGGCTAGTGGCCACCTCTTATCTCCTTCATCTTTTTTTTTTTTTTTTTTCTTCTTATTTTCTTTTCGCTGCGCCTTGTCAGACTCTCACTCTCCTATATCACCTTCTACGCTATGAATATACCACTCCACTGCATTTTAATAACGAGAATACCCTTCACTCTTCAGTTTTGTTTTGTAAAAATATCTGGCCACCTCTTCATCCGTTACTTATCTCATGACAACAACATTCTTTCTTCTGCAAATTAATATTTCTTTCGTGGCATAAAATATTAATAATTTGACCAACAAAATAAGAAATAGAAAGGAGAAAAGAGAGAATTTTGTCTTAAGCTTATATAATTGACTGATGAGGCTTTTAAATAATAAATAATAATATATATTAGCTGTCAATTCATTTCACATTTCACACACACATATATATATATATATATATATATATATATCGCCAATAGTAGCAATCTCAATGATTGATGGAAAATAATAGGAGTCCTGCATACTAGCTAGTACATTAAAGTACCGTTATACCTGATTTGAAAAATCTAGTTTATGCTGGGTGATTGTTTTGGAACGTGTTTTTTTTTTGTATTTTGATTTGATATATATATATATATATATATGATTGAAAATTGAAAAGTTGTTTTGGTGGCAAATGATAGGAGTTATCTTTGTGGGTTCACATGAAAAAATTCATTTGTTAAACTTTTTAATGATTAGTGTTTTCAATTAAAGAAACAATAAACATTTTTATTTTTAAAAAATACATACTTAAAAAAATACATACTTTTTTTTTAAGTGCGGAGGCTGACTTCTTATTTATTAAATTATTTTCTTAAAAAAATATAGAGATAACTGTGCAGCCACCCCAACGGAGTAGAAGGGTGGTCGGCTGCATAGCAACTCTATCTAGTCAGGGCGGCCTTGTGACCACTAGCTCTTCTCCTCCCATGGGTGGCCGTGTGGGCGCACTTATATATATATATTCAAAATATTTGTATAATAAAGTGTGAGAAGTTTTCTAAAATGTATTTTGTGTTTAATTTAATAAATGTTTTAAATTTTGTTAATTGAATAGTTTTGTCTAGCTGGTAACTATTTTTATGATCAAAAGTGTGTTTTTGTAATTGAGAAGAGAAATTAAAGACATTTTAAAAAGCTTAGCAATCATAAGTTAGATGTAACTTATAATTACTTCCTATCTTAAATATCCAATTATATTTACTAAGAATTTTACTAAAAACATAAAGATATTATATATAGTCTATTAAAAATGTTTATTTCTTATAACTAAAAAAAAGAAAAAAACAAAACAAAAAGATGGTAAAAAAATAGAAAAAGGTCGTGGTAGCTGGGACAAAAGTCCCACCTAATTAGGTCATGTAACTTTCTATTTTTTGTTTTTTTGAGGTAAGGTCATGTGTGTAAATTAGTGATAAAGTAGGGGCTAAGTTTTGATTACATTGCTTGTCCAAATGAATCACGCATTTAAAGACGACCACATACATTATTTCTGAAAATGTATATATAGATGCAGAGACACCAATGAAATAAACTCATAAAAGTATAATTAGAAGGGCGATATATAGAGAGATGGAATGGAGAAAATGTTATCTGGATGTCATCCTTGTTCCACTAGGCTTCTTCATAACCATTGCTTATCATGTCTGGCTATGGCACAAGGTTCGCACTCAACCTCTCACCACCATCATCGGCACAAATGCTAGAGGCCGCCGTTTCTGGGTCTCCGCCATGATGAAGGTACCCATCATTCTATATATATATATATATATATATATGATTCTTAACTTTGAGTTCTTCGTTTTTTAAGTTGTTGTAACTCTTGTATTAATACATATGAACTTTTAGTTTCACATTGGAAATTGAGTGAAAACCTAGTTAGCTCATACGTAGTTCACAAGAAAGCATGCTTTTTGTTGTGATCTTTAAACAGTTATAGTACTGCAGAAAACATACGTGTGTAACGTGTGAAACTACATATTGCAGGCTCTGCGATCCGAATCTCTGTCCTCTTTAAATAGTTTATTTAGGAGTGTTTGGTTATGAAAAGAAAAATGCAGTATAAGAATATGGAAGCCTAAGTGGTGTTATATTTTGAAGTCATATGATTGATTCTGGACTTAAAATGATATATTTAGATTACTTTTAGTACGAGGAATGGTTATTACATTAGAAAAATAAAACAATTTATATTAAAATATATGAAAAATAGAATAATATAACTTTGGTGTTACAAATTTACCCAAGTTTCGGCTGTGTTGTCCGAGAATTGATCACGTGTCATGTCAGTAATCCACCATGATTGATACTGTGAAGTGGTGTGAAAAGTTTATGGGATTGTCTAATCATGGAGCAATAATATATAGTACGTGTGTGTTGGAACACGGCCTGTCGTTTAATCAAAGGTGGCCACTGGCCACCCACTTATCTTCTTCACTTTAGTGGTGTAATCACGATGGCGATTGCAATCTTCCTCGTCACAGTCAACAACAGTCAACACATTTTCTAAACGACGCTGTCACATCGAGAATTTCTTTTCTTTGTTTTTTACTAAGGTTAAAAATTCTTTGATTCAACATTGTGGTAGCCGGTAGGTATATATAAAATAAAATAATTTCACTATTTTGACAGGACAACGACAAGAAGAACATCCTTGCGGTCCAGTCGCTTAGGAACACAATCATGGGATCAACCTTGATGGCCACGACGTCGATCCTCCTTTGCTCGGGGCTGGCAGCCGTCATAAGCAGCACCTACAGCGTGAAGAAGCCGCTAAACGACACCGTTTATGGGGCCCATGGGGAATTCATGGTGGCATTGAAATACGTGACGCTGCTCACCATCTTCCTCTTCGCATTTTTCTGCCACTCTCTGTCCATTAGATTCATCAACCAGGTGAATATCCTCATCAACACTCCACAGGACGCCTCGTCGATAGTGACGCCGGAGTACGTTTACGAGCTCTTGGAGAAGGGTTTCCTGCTGAATACAGTGGGAAACAGGCTCTTCCATATTGGGCTTCCTCTTCTGCTGTGGATTTTTGGTCCTGTGTTGGTGTTCTTGTGTTCTGTAACAATGGTGCCAGTGCTTTACAATCTTGACTTTGTTTTTGGGAGTGGGAAGGGCAAAAATGAGAATCATGACAATGACTTTGTATGAATATAGCGTGAAAAAAAAAAAAAAAGGAAAAAAAGAAATGGGAATTTGGAATGTTGTTATTGTGTATGTGATATGTCCATTTGGCCCGCCTGAAGACAACTTTTGTCTGAGATTTGTGGTTTTTCTACTTTGCTTATATTATAGGGTTGCTTTTGTGGTAAAGAAATTGCTATAATTTGCCATGCAAGAAAGGTAAGTCTAGAAAAGATGGAAACCACAATAGATTGTCATTTATATATCCAAGGCAATAATACATGTTGATGGTTTCAAAAGTACCTGGTCAAAGAAAGAAAAGAGAAAATCCACCTACCAATTATGTTAAGCCACTTTTATGATCCTTATACTCTTAATGTTAACAAATTGCAACGTCGGGTTTTTATAATTTAACCGTTTGTAATTTCCCTTTTACCGTTAGGTTTTAAAGATTAAGATTTCCTAAAATTTTAAAGAAGTTGCAGATTTTAAAATTATGTAATTTAGGCATTTTCTAGCTTAAATTGAATGGCTTAAAAAATGTCACCAGTCAAAAAGATGGTATGTTATCAATGAAAATTTAAGTATCTTTTCATTAGGTTTTTGCTCTCTCTATATATGTTGTAGAAAAGCATTAAACCAAAAACTATCTTTTAATTTTCTTAAAACTAAGCATCTATGCAAAATGAAAAAGAAGCATTTTGGGAAGAAACTGTTTTTGCTTGCATCAATAACATGTCACATTTTTAATATGTGGCATTTTTCAAGCTAAATTTTGTAACATGAAACCTCATGAACGGCTTGAATTCTGTAATTTAAAATCTTCAATTTCAAATAAATTCGGATTTAGGATTATATCAAATGGTTAATAGGAAAAATGTCATTTATATCCTTGTAAAACTTATAAAAAAAATACAAAATTACCCTGATTAAATAATTAAAAAAAAGAATAGCCTAATGGGTTAGCCGTGGAGCAATTTTTTTTTCTTTTTAAAAAATTTATTATTATTGTTCGGAATAAATTCACCCTACAAGCCCACCAAATTCTGGGCCCAATGGCCAATGATAGGTCCATGAAGATATTAATTAAATAGTAAAGGCTATTTAATTAATTAATAGTCTTATATTCCAATCAGGATAATATTGGAATAAAGACGTCCTACTTATCTCTACAAGATGACTATTCAATACTATCTCTACATAATATCGGTTGAATGTTTATCTCTGCATAATAACTGTTGAGCTCTATCTCAACTTTGGACTCTCAAACCAATTCAAATAAGAAGATCCAGTTCAAATCTACTTCAACTCTCCAAGCCTATAAATAGGCCCCTACACAAGGTACTAAAAGATCTTGAATTCTGAAATATCCTCACACATATTATTGAGCATATTGAATTATTGTGCGCCGAAGCATAATATTTCTCTGAGAAACTTTCTGACTTTGGCATCGGAGTGTCCCCGGTTCCCCGGGGACCCCCTTGACAATATTGCCTTTTTTGTAGTGATTTTGAATGCACGACGACGTATTGAAGATCCCAAAGAAAGCGCATCCACCGTGTTGAAAACTGTTCTAACAGTTTGGCGCCGTCAGTGGGAACGACTATTTCGTTTCTCATAAAAAAAAAAATTTCATCACGGTGAGCACGCATTCCAGTGACAACCAACCAGACTGCCGGAGACCCAACGCCGGCGCAACCCACACTGCCGGAGACCCGCAGCATCGCCAAATCTCCAGGCCCGCACCCGTGACTGTCCTGGGCCGCCAAGCACGCGACGAACCTCCAAACCAGAGTGCAACACCGTGATCTCCAGGCCCCTGCGGCATCGCCGATTTGCCACTGCCGGAGATCCGCGACCTCCCCCAGCGTGACAGCCGTTCGCCGAACCTGCAGCATCGCCGTTCGCCGATTTCCACGCCTGCAGCGTTACCGACCTGCAACTGCCGGAGATCCGAACTCCAAGGCCGCAACACCACGTCGCCGACCCATTGCTGCCAGAGCCCCCGTTACGACGTCGCCGGTTAGCACTCAGTAGCCACCGATCTCCTCGCCCGCCGATTGCCGGAGCCTCCAAACCCGCGCCTATCTTTTTTCCTTCAGAAATTCGGCGCACAGTTCTCTGCTTCGAGAAAGAAGAAAAGAAAGAAGAAAGAAGAAAGAAAAAAGAAAAAAGAGAAACGTGAAAGGCGTTAAGGAAGAAAATAGCTGTTTTGTTACAGCACTTGGAGGACTTCTTTATTCCGGGGCAGAATAACCTCATTCCAGTTTAAGGATTCCTTATCCTGGTTTGGTGATTAGAAGGTTGAGCTGTTTGGCAACAGGTTTATTCCTTATTCTGGTTTAAATTTATATTCCTATTTTGGTTTAGGAATAGGCTATCCTGATTTAAGTTTATATTCTTATTCTGGTTTAAGAATAAGCTATTCTGGTTTAAGTTTATATTTCTATTCTAGTTGAAGAATAGGCTATCCTGGTTCAAGTTTATATTCCTATTTTTGCTTAGGAATAGGCTATTTTGGTTTAAATTCCAAATTTGGTTTCGATTGGTTGTGAGAATAAGGTAATTCTTATTCCAAATTTTTACATTCCGGGGATACTCTATCCCGAATAAGAAGAACCGGGTATATCACTCCCGGATATGGAAAAGGAAGAACCGGGTATATCACTCCCGGATATTTCAAAGAAGAACCGGGTATATCACCCCCGGATATTTCAAAAAAGAACCGGGTATATCACCCCTGGATATTTCAAAGAAGAATCGGGTATATCACTCCCGTATATTGCAAAGGAAGAGCCACACCCCCGGATATGTCACCATCGGAGACAAGGAGAAAACCTTGGGCAAAAACAAAAACGGGAGACAACCCGGCAATAAACAAGGACAATGAGAAAACCTTGGGTAAAAACAATCAACGGGAGACAACCCGGTAAAAAACAAGAAGATTCACCCCGGAGACAAGGAGAAAACCTTGGATAAAAACAAGAATAGGGAGACAACCCTGTAAAACAAGGACAAGGAGAAAACCTTGGGCAAAAACGAGAATAGGGAGACAACCCTCTAAAAACAAGGACAAGGAGAAAACCTTAGGCAAAAACAAGAATAGGGAGACAACTCTCTAAAAACAAGGACAAGGAGAAAACTTTGGGCAAAAATGAGGACAAGGAGAAAACCTTAGGCAAAAACAAGAATAGGGAGACAACTCTCTAAAACAAGGACCAGGAGACAACCTTGGGTAAAAACAATTAACGGGAGACAACCCGGTAAAAAACAAGGAGCTACGCCAAGATGAACGGGGAGCAAAAGGTTAGTCTATTGAAAGACTTATAAATCATTATTAACAGAGTATTGTACAGGTTCATTCTCGTAGACAATGATAAAACCTTAGACAAAAACAATGAATCACCCCAAGGCGAACAAGGAATAAAGGCATTTGTGAGAGAATCGGGCATGATCCCCGGGTGTCTCAAGGATATAATAGGCTTAACCCCCAGGCAAAGGAAAGAGTTGGGGGTACTCGCGGCAACAAGGAGACAAGGAGAAAACCTTGGACAAAAACAAGAAATCACCCCAAGGCGAACGGGGAACAAAGGTATCTCGGAACTAGGACGGGTTTAACCCCGGGCAAAGGATAGAGTTGGGGGGTGCTCCCGGGAACTCAGGCGATGCCAAAAACAGAGCTGAAGAACTCCAATTGACGAGCTCAAAGCACACTCACTAGGGAGACACGAGTCTCGGACAAGGTCAAACAACAAGCCGCCAGAGGACTTTGACTAAATTCCCATTACCCAAGTACCTTGGCTAAGGGAATTGGGGGGTAACTGTTCGGAATAAATTCACCCTACAAGCCCACCAAATTCTGGGCCCAATGGCCAATGATAGGTCCATGAAGATATTAATTAAATAGTAAAGGCTATTTAATTAATTAATAGTCTTATATTCCAATCAGGATAATATTGGAATAAAGACGTCCTACTTATCTCTACAAGATGACTATTCAATACTATCTCTACATAATATCGGTTGAATGTTTATCTCTGCATAATAACTGTTGAGCTCTATCTCAACTTTGGACTCTCAAACCAATTCAAATAAGAAGATCCAGTTCAAATCTACTTCAACTCTCCAAGCCTATAAATAGGCCCCTACACAAGGTACTAAAAGATCTTGAATTCTGAAATATCCTCACACATATTATTGAGCATATTGAATTATTGTGCGCCGAAGCATAATATTTCTCTGAGAAACTTTCTGACTTTGGCATCGGAGTGTCCCCGGTTCCCCGGGGACCCCCTTGACAATATTGCCTTTTTTGTAGTGATTTTGAATGCACGACGACGTATTGAAGATCCCAAAGAAAGCGCATCCACCGTGTTGAAAACTGTTCTAACAATTATTATTATTATTATTATTATTATGAGTATTTTGATGTCGTCCTCCGTTAGGATTAAAGAGGTGGGGTGAAAATGGAAAATTCTTAAACCCGAGAATCTGACATTGCAACTTTTTATGTAAAAATACCGAAACATAATGTAAGTGAATTTTCCTAAAAAAGAATTCATAAATTTATTTCATAATTGATGATTTATAAAGTTACAATCAATCGCTTTCACTGAAAAAGCTAGAAACGAGAAATAACAAATGATAAGAAACTAGCTAGTTATAAGAATTAGGAAAAGGATTAATGAATAGAAGATTGCTGGAATTAACTTAGAACTAATTAATCTCCTATCCTATGCAACATCAACTACCACGTGGCTCTCTTCGATCCAGATAATTCCTTCGAATTTCAAGAGGAAAGTCTGCAGTTCAACACGCATATAAACCTTTACCAATTAATTAAGCATATATTCAATCTTACACGTCAAGTTCAACAGAAACTAAGATGAAGACAAATAACCAAAATAAAGACAAACGGACGTCCCATGTGGCTTCCAAATATTAACAAATTCTGTTAGGATATGAGATTTTTCCATATTATTTTTATTTTATTTTTCATATTAAAATATATATCAGTTATGTTTGATTGTAATCATTTTTTTATTTTTTATTTTTTTCATTTTTTCATTTTAAAAGCGATTAGTGGTTAGTCGGTTAGTGGATTTTACTATTTGCCTAAGTGATTATAACCAATAACCGCTAAGCATTTTCACCCTTAACTAAACTGCACTATCATCCAAGCTGCCAAAGTGTCCGCCACAGCCCAGTGAGAAATATGTGGCTTTGATGAGAATATAGAAGCAAACACTTTTGCTTCGTAGTCTCCGGCTATTATTCCCGCTCCATCTTTTAATTTTTTTTTTTTTTTTTTTTTTTTTTTTTTCAATAAAAGCATTCCAATTTATCATAATTATACTTGCGGGTGGTTTTTCCCATCTTGTCCTCTATGCTACACAATCATTTTTTACAGTACTCCTTGAGCTTTGTATAGCTTTTTGGAATTATGTTGATCAAAAATCTACCTAAATTAATAGGTAAATATTTGTACGTTTTACCTGCAAGTGCACAAGGTCAACATAGTAGTATATGGTGCAATTACAGGATCATTCCTACAAGGTACTGAATTTCCGTTTAAAAATAATTTCCTTAAGTAAATTAGAGATTGAGTTGATAATAATAAAAAGAGTAGAGCTTTGATATCTACCACTAATTATATTCAATTAAATTGAATTAATATGACAATATGCCAATGCTTTGACCATATTATGCATATCTAATGTTTGCCAACCTAAGGGTATGGGTGTATACTCTTTAAACTATAGATTTTCCTAAACAACGAGTTAGGCATGGGTGTATACTCTAACTCTTTTCTTTCCTAAAGGATTTATCATGATATATACTAAGTTGTTCTTTAGAAAAGCATATGTTCTATGAAAATCAACAAACACACGAGGCCTAGGGCATGGGTGTATACTCCCGGTTCCTCATGTTGATTAACCCAAGAATCACGGTGTGGATTCTTTTGTTACTTAAGTTAAACTCAGGAATCGGTCATCCAAATTGATCTAACTAACTAGTCCATACCACATGCACATGTTGATCAGGCACACACATATGAGGAATTTATGCAAGTAGGTATTAATCAAGTTAAATAGCACAACAAGATCATCACAAGGCGCCAATATGGAAATATTAATTTAACATAATTAGGGCTTCAATCTAGCCCAAATAAGTAAATTAGCTACACATAAAGTTGATGTTAAACATCTTCATAAAATAAAGGAAAAGAAAAAAAAAAAAAAGAATAAACCCGAGACTTGAACTTGAAGAACTCCTCTTCTTCTCCTTTTTCAGTCTCCTATTCTAGAGGCTTAAGGGTCTATTTATAGGCTTTAGAAGTCCTAGACAAAGTAGTAAACCTAGGAAATTTGTAGGGTTTTGAGACCAATTACAAATTGGAATTGGAAAACCTGAATATGGAAATATTGTCAATCCAGCAACCACTTGATAAGTCTTTTGCGCACGGGTGCGCTCGATCGCAGCCCATGTGTGCTCGATCGCGTGTCTGCGATTGTTACTTCTTTCGGCATGCGCTCGATCGCTCCTGGCCTATTTGCTGCTATGTCCTCTTGGGTATTGCTCTCGATCGTAGGTACCCTGCGATTGATCGCAGTACCAGGGAGCTCCAATTGTCTTCATTTCCTCTTTTGAGCTCAAATTACCTAGTTTTACTTCTTTTTCTTCCAGAGGCCTGTAAAAGTATGAAAAACACAAAAATGAATTAAAATGACCTAATTAAGTAAAACTAAAGGAATAAAACATGCAAGATAAGGGCTGAAAATATGAATATTTTAGCACTTATCAAATTACAATCTCTTGCATTCCTAACTAAAATAGAGGGATGCAAAAAATCCACCCTATGAATCATTGAATTTTAAAGAAGCAAAATTTTTCTTGCAACCATTTCCACAAACATCTGCCTTATCTAATTTCTCCATAAGCTTTCCAAGGATACTTAGAAAATCAATTATTCACCATAACATTTATGTATCTTCATATTACATTCAAAATTAAACCTTTTGAATACAGACAACTCCAAAGAATATGACCAACGGTCTATATTGCCAACCACAAATGGGACAAATTTGTGATTTTAAAACAAAGTTTGTTTTGAACAATGCTTTGCTCTGAAAAAAAATATGGGAGGATCGATCCTCCCATCAGCAGATTGATCCTACTTAGTATAGATGCAAGATGTTTTGTGAATGTTTCGCCTTGTTGTCCCATTGTTATTGGTCGGGTATATATACAAGATATTTGAGGTTAAAAAATAGGTAAGAAAATACATAGTGAATGGGTGTTTTCCTTTCTAGAATAATCTACCTGTTGCTTGATTTGATTCTTGGAGCGCATGGGTTGATTTTAGTTTCCTTGTGTGTTGTAGCCGTTGCTTGACTTGTGTGGGTTTCCTTGTGTGTTGTAGCAGTTGCTTGACATGCGGCTGGTGTGTGGGAATTATTTCCATATGGGTCTGGTTCTCTATTACGACCCTGCAAGTGAGACAAGTGGCAGACTATGTTGAGCTTGGTGCACATGAGGGAAAAAGGAGAGGATGCAGTGGGTTTAGTAAAGATGTCGGCCCCCAAACTTACATTTTGCTAGTCCTTAGCAAAACAAAACGAAACAAAAATTAAAAGTAAGAAACATAAATCCTCTTTTGTGAGAGAGACGATTGCATTTAATATATGTAATAAGCCTTTTAAACCCCTAGGCATTCCTAGTGGACGAGTGAAGTCTCGTGAGGGCTTAACAAGAATGATACCCACAAACATTGTATCACTATATATGTTGTTAACAAGAAAGCATTTTCACATAAACCATGGTTCTTATTCATGAGAAAATTTAAAAAGACAAACACTATCATCATAGTCAAAAGGAAATCCAGAATCAAATCACTCATAAATGGACAATTGAGACCTCATATGTTCTGAAATATGTAAAGTGTAATTAGCATACAATCATGAAGCTTTTAGCTTAAACTCAAGACAAGTTCCATAAAATTTGTAAGAATCCCTAACATATGAAACAACCAAGGCAAGATATGCATTTATTTATTTATTTATATTTTTTTTACAGGCTCTGCAATGTCTAACTCCCTTAAGCTTTCTAATTGACCCATGTAACAAGTGTTAGGCCAATGACTCTCAAGCCAAGTGGCTTTAGGGTATTAGATGTAAAACATCCTAAGAGCTTATTAACTTAAGTAAAAAAGGCTACGAAGTTAGATTAGCCATATCATAAATCAATATTGAACTTCACACCTTTTGTCGCGAACATTCAATGCTTAATGAGGCAAGAGGTCCGGTTACTCAGCAGAAAACTCAACATGATCTTTCTTTTCATTTCCTTTCTTATTTTTTTTATAATTTTTTTATATCTTGCAAGCCAAGGTTATTCATCAATAGGTCATCCAACAAATCTCAAAGAGAACAAGCTTAATCTTAAACATCACATCACAGAAAACATGCTAATGTGCTCATAAAAATTTATTTCAAAATAAGTGAAATCTCTTTTACCCAAAAATAAGTCAAAAGACTCAGATTCCTAATAACATAATGATGTGTTCAACCCTTTAAACAAGCCAATGAAATGAAAATCACAGTTACAGCTTAACTCAAACTTGACAACAAAATAGCACATTGTTTTTTTTTTTTTTTTGAAAAATTTTTTTTAGTAAAAAAAGACAAATAAAAATAAACAAATAAGAACAAAAATAAGCAGACAAAGTGGAAAATCCTTACCCCCAAGCTTGAATTACACATTGCCCTCAATGTCTAGTAAGAAAATTAGAGTGTGAACAAAGCCAGGGCGTCCCCCAAACTTAAATACCAAAACACTTGTCAACAAAAACTAACAGCATAAATATATATATATATATATATATATATATATTTTCATAGAAACAAACATCAAAAGATTAATTGCTGTTAGAAACAAAAATAAATAAAAACATGTAATGAAAAAGGAAACAAAGAATTTGTGGAGTGAAGTGCTGAAAATAAACTGGAGGAGAAAACTTTATAGCGCTTCCCCCTATCATGCAGATGTCCAACCAATCCCTTCCACCCCTTCTTCTTCAAAACTTCATACCCTTCTAGAAGGATGTTTCGCCATCTTATGTAGAATTGCTTGCTTTGAAGGATCTTCTTAGGAAAGTGGTTCCTAGATTTGTGTGCTTTGTGCACAAATCCTTGAGTATCTTGACATAAGATGGTTCTTTGAGACATTCAGGCGATGAAGCTTTGGGCTCTTGATGTGTCTCTGTTAAAGCATGTAATCCTCTCAGGGGACCGAGCGCAGGTCGAGTGCGATCGATCGCAGGATTGGTCGCAGTACCAGAAGCTCCAATTGAGAATCAGGGTAATCTGCGAAGTTTCTTTGAGAATCAGGGGATCGACCTGCGCTCGATCCCCTGAGAGCATTACATGCTTTAACAGTCTCAAGAGGGACAGTGATGTAGGTAGGAGCTTCAGTACTTACTTCCATGTCACTGGGCAGATCAGGATCGGTTTGGGGCTCACTGTTCTCATGGTGCTCAATATTCTCAGGGTGCTCAACTTGCTCTTCTTTTTCTTTCTCCTCATTGTTATCCACAATTTCCTCACTCTCAAGTGTGATGGTGACTTGGGCATGCTCATGATAACATTTTTCGAAATCATCTTCATCAATCATGTAGTGCCTTTTAGCCATCAGCTGACTTTGAAGCTCTTCTTCCTCTATTATGTTGAATTCAGCAACTAGATGACTGAACTGGCCTTCCAATCTTGACATAGCTTGATGAGTGAAGTTCTTCAGTTCTTGTATATCTCTGCTATTGGTCATAGTGTAATTCTTCAGCTCTTGTATAGCTTGCTATTGCTCATGTTAGTATTCTTCATATCTTGCTTCATCTCTTGTATGTTCTTATCAGTTGATTGCATGAATGCTTTCATCATGTCTTCCAGTGATGATTGTGGTGCAGACTGTGGCATTTGAGTAATGAATTGATATGCAGGTGGTTGAGCTTGGTGATTGAACTGCGGATATTCTGAATGGTGCAATTCATCAAATTGATGAGCATAATTTCCTGTTGCCTGAGCTGACCATGAGAAATTAGATTGATTATTCCATCCCGGGGTGTAAAAATTAGAATTTGATTCAAACCCTAGGCTGGAGACATTAGTGTTCATTTGCTCATATGAAAAATTAGAAACTTGTCCCCAGTGTGGACAGTTACTAAAACTATGATAAGGATTGAAGTAGTATGAACATGGTTCATGTGGGTAAAAATTTTGAGAGTAGTTGGTAGGAGCTGGTGTCCTACAACTAGGAGAAGCATGTTGTACCAAAAAATTATTAAAATTATTAAACAGAAAATTCATATTTCACCCTCACTCTTTAGCATGCAAATATCCCACGTAACACATTAACCATTATTTATTTATTTATTATATTTTCAAATAAACTAATACAAATAAAAAAAAAAAAAAACTAATAGAATAATAAATTAAAACTAAAACTAAAAAAACTCACAAAATGGACCAAAAATAAATTTTTGGCTTAAATCTACAGAATTGCTGCAATTTGCTGGTGCTGCCTTTGGAGGTGCGCTCGAGTGCAGGTTGGGTGTGATCGAGTGCAGTTGTGTTGATCCTTAGGTGCGGGGTCGCGATTGCGCTCGAGCCTTCAGAGGCGATTGTCGAGCCCAGGTGCGCTTGACTTGCTGTCTTGGCCGAGAGTATGCTTGAGCGTAGCAGGGCTGTGTTCGATCGCAGTTATAGGGGTGTGCGAAAGGTGCTACGACAGAATTG
Source organism: Corylus avellana (assembly GCF_965113065.1). Classification (NCBI taxonomy): domain Eukaryota; kingdom Viridiplantae; phylum Streptophyta; class Magnoliopsida; order Fagales; family Betulaceae; genus Corylus; species Corylus avellana. The sequence continues at coordinate 7,273,423 of NC_142498.1, forward strand.
TAAAAGAAGCAAAAAAAAAAAAAAAAAAAAAACAAAGCAAAAGAAAAATCTTTTTTTTTTTTATTATTTTATTATTTTATTTATTTTTTTATTAGTAACAGGAATAAAACAAAACAAATTGTAGAAAAAAATAAAATCCTAATTATAACTAGTAGAAGAATAAAACTAATTTAGAAATAAATTGGTTTAAAAAATTAAACAATTCCCCGGCAATGGCGTTAAAAACTTGTTGTGCAAGTTATAATTACTCGCAAGTGCACAAGTCGATTGTAGTTAATGGATTGCAAGTGCGAGGTCGATCCCACAAAGATTTGTATTTTTGAAAGAGCAATTTAAATCTAAACTAATTAAATCCTAACCTAGTTTGAAAAGGGTTTTTGAAATTGGTTTTGAAAATTAAAAGACTAAATATAAAACAAATAAACTAAGTAAATCAATAGGCAAAGGTACTAAGGATGCGGAATTCACACTCACCGAATCATAACAACATACTCTATGTTCATCAATATTAATCAGAAGTTCTCACAATTTAAATCTTATGTATGTTTTACTATCCTTCAAAAAATAAATCAAAACTATCCCATGTATCCATTCATTGCACAAATCACTAGAGAAATCTAAATTTAATTGAAACATCAGATGTATCCGAAGAACAAATCACAAGGGATATCTAATTTTTAGGCATATAAAACCAAGCAATCAATCATGTGAAATTATCTTAAATCATCAAGTGTATCCTTGAATCACAACAAGATATCCAAGATTCATTCAACACAATTGAAAACAAGTAAAACAATTAAAATATAAAACCAAGAAAATCGGAATAATAAAACTTACAATAAAGCGATGTTGTTCTTCATCGATGAGGCTTCATCCCCATCATTAGTTGAGAATTTAGCTCCACATGATTATGAAACTAAAACCTAACCCTAAAACTAAAGAAGAATTAAACTAGAAGAAAAGCTGTCGATTACATTCTATCTCCAAAATTGTATCCCAAAACTAGTCTCTCCAATTGTATATGCATAGCAGTCTATTTATAGGCTTAGGTGAGTCCTAGAAGCCCTAGTAATCCTAAGGAAATCGTAGGTCTGTCTCTCAGTCCCAAAATAAGATTGAAAACCCAATTTGGCTTGGAAAAAGAGTCTTTGCCGCCAGCTATCAGACGAGTGCGCTCGAGCGCATGGCCAGTGTTAAGTGCTAAAATATTCATATTTTTAGCCCTTAACTTACATGTATTAATCGTTTAGTTTTGGTTAATTCATGCCATTTTAGTTCCTTTATGTGTTTTCCTTGTTTTTGTAGGTCATTGGAAGAAAAAGAAGCAACCTCATAAGTTTTGGACTTAAAAAGAGCTATTTTGAGAATAGTGGAGTCTCTAGTAGTGCGATCGATCGTAGGGGAGCTGCGATCGAGCGCACTACAGGCGAAGACCACAAGCGCAAGGCACCTGCGATCGGGCGCCCAGCACAAAGAGGATCGATCGCAGTCCTGCGATCGATCGCACACGGGCTGCGATCGAGCGCCCCCGTGCGTGGTAGACAAGTCAGTCGCCAGCCTTGTTATGGAAAATGCAAATTCTAGGGTTTTGTAACTTAGTGCGAACTAGGGCTCAAACCCTACGATTTTTATGGTTTCTAGAGTATTCCTAAGCCTTATAAATAGACTCTTAAACTTCTAGAATAGACACACAATTTTCAAGGAGAAGAATTGGAGCTCTTCAAGTTCAAGTTTCAGGTTTACTCTTTTCCTTTCTTTTTATTTTATGAAGATGTTTAACATCAAACTTATGTGTAACTAATTTATTTAGTAGGGCTGGATTGAAGCCTAGTTGTGTTTAGTTAATATTCAATATTGGCGCCTTTGTGATGATCATGTTGTGGTATTTAAATTGATTAATTCTCGCTTTCATGAATTACTCATATGTGTGTGCCTAATGAACATATGCATGTGGTATGGACTAGTTAGTTAAATCAATTTGGATGACCGAGTCCTGGATTTAAGAAAAGCAACAAAAGAAATCCACACTGGGTTCTTGGGTTAATCAACATAGGGAATCGGGAGTAGACACCCATGCCCTAGGCATCATGTGTTTTGTCAATTTCCACAAATTCATGCTTTCTTAAAGAACAACTTAGTAGACGTCCATGCTAAATCCTTTAAGAAAGAAAAGAATTAGAATAGACACCCATGTCTAATTCGTTGCTTAGGGAAATTAATAGCTTAAGGGGTAGACACCCATGCCCTTTGGTTGACAAATATTAGATATGCATGACATGATCTAAACATTGGTATATTGATATATTATCTAAATATAATTAGTGGTGGATATCAAAGCCTTACCTTTTTATTATTATCAACTCAAAACCAATCTTTTTTTTGTTTTACTTTTGGAATTTATTTTAGACAAAATTTAGCAATTCTCGTGGGAATGACCCCGTACTTGCATCATATACTACTATGTTGAACTCGTGCACTTGTGGGTAAAACATACAATTATTTACCCATTAATTTAGGTAGATATTTGTAACAATAAGTTTTTGGTGCCATTGCCGAGGATTGCGGCAAATTTTGTTTAGAATTATTTTCCTTTAGTTGTGTTATTTTAATTTTCAATTTTCAATTTTGTTTTTATCAAAAATCAAAAATGTTGTCCGTTCTTTCTTAATTTTCCTGTTTTCTGTTTCAGTTTTGCGGACTGGCATTCTGTTACTATGATCGAGCGTCAGCTGGAAGCGATTGAGCGCATTGCGTTTGAGCACACTAACCTGCGATTGAGCGCAGTTCCAGGGAGCATTCGAATAGGCAACACTGATAAGCGCCGAATGTTGCACATGCAAGCCCCTTAATTTACATAAGTTAATTCCTTAGTATTGCTATTTGTTTGATTTTGTTTTGTTTTTGTGTTTCAGGTCTTATTTGACAAATCATTGAAAATTGGGCTTAAAAGGGCAAAAAGTTGGGCATTCTGGATCTAGGATCGAGCGAAGCCATTCTTGAGCTCAAGCGCATGCGACCAAGGATCGAGCACATGCCTGCGCTCGTGCGCACAACAGCTAGGCTCGAGCACACTGCGTTCGAGCGCACAAAACTTAGGATCGAGCGCACACGGGCGTGTAGTGCACAGCAGCAATCCTTTTCCAGCATGGATTTGGCTTTCAGTCTCCCAATTGGACTAGGAGACTGACCTCCGGTTTTCTTAGGGTTTCTAGGGTTTTTAGGGTTCTTCTAATCCCTATAAATAGGGCTCTAAACATTGTAAACATACACCGCTTTCTAGAGTAAAAATTCAGTAAATTGTCTGTGGAGCTTAGAAGATCATGAGCGGCTAAACCAATTGTGGGGTATTGATGTAACCTTTTCCAAGCACAATGGTTTGATTGTATTTAGGGAAAAATCCACTTTACCCCTTTGAAGTTTTAGGGGTTTTTCAATTTGAAGCCCAAAGTTTAAAAATTGGCAATGTACCCCCTAATGTTTCAAAAATTTTCAATTTAAACCTTCAGGTTTTTTTCCGTCAAATTTGACAGAAATCTATAAAATTACATAATTACCCTCAGGCTTTTTTTTTTTTTTTTTTTTTTTTTTTTTTTTTTTTTTAAACTTCCGTCCAATTTAACGGAAATTAGTAACGGAAGGTTTAAATTGAAAATTTTTGAAACATTAGGGGGTACATTGCCAATTTTTAAACTTTGGGGTTCAAATTGAAAAACCTCTAAAACTTCAGGGGGTAAAGTGGATTTTTCCCTTGTATTTAATTTATAATTTTTCAATTTATGCATGTTGATTGTATAACTATGATGATTGCTACAGTTGATTTATGTTCTTCATATTAAATGCAATTGTTCTTAAATTCCAACTCAATATTAGTAAAATTCTTATCTTGTCTTATAAATTATTTTACTATTATTGAACTCAAATCATTCTTATTTTCTGTGATTATAAAAATGATGGTTATACAATGGTTTTTAATTAACATGCAATCAATAGGTTTAAATAGACCATACCTAGGAAAGACGGATCATACTACACCATAGTTTAGTGTAATTTAGTTAGACGATCTGTGCCAACCGAAGATGGGTTATGCTATTCCATTGATTGTATGAAATTAATTTCATGTGTTTTCTTGTTAAATTATAACATGCATAAAATGAATTGCTAGAATTAAATATGGTTAACCATTGATGTGAGGATAGTGGTGAAGTCAATACCATACTCTCTCTCTTTCTCTCTCTCTCTCTCTCTCTCTCTCATATATTTAATCTCTCTATTTTCACGCACTTTGAAATTACACAAACAAATCATTCTCTTTTGAATTAAGTTAATTTTAATCTTTCAAATTTGACAATTAAACCACTGTAGTTTTTGAGGTTCGACACCCTTAATATAGCTCTATCTTATGGGATTTGTCCTATTGCGAGTGGTAATTTTATAATTGATATTTTTGGTCACAAAAATACCACATCAAGCACTGAAGTTGCTTTGACTGAAGAGGCAATTCAATTGATGCAAGGTCGTCGATCTCAAGATTCAATCGTCATTCCACTCGATCTCGAAATTGAGCGGACAATTCGACAAAGGCCTAGAGACAAAGAAGAAGAGGAAGAAGTTGAAAACACAATGAAAGATTTGCAAGTGAACCCACCAATAGTGCCAAGACCACTAGAGGAAAATCCACCACTGGTACGAAGACCAATGAAACAGGCTTTCATCCCAACAAACCACAACCAGCCATCATGCATAGCATATCAACCAGAGGTGGAAGGCAATTATTATATTTCTCCTAAAATCCTCAATGCATTGACTCACTTCAGGGGCACAGCTACTGAAGATCCTAACTTGCATCTTAATAAGTTCTTTGATCTATGCAAGCTGCAGCACATCCAAGGCCTAACTCTGGAGAGACTCAGGTTAGTCCTCTTTCCTTTCTCTTTGAAAGTTAATGCTAAACTATGGTATAATTCTTTGCCTGCAGATTTAGTTGTGCCAAATACCTATGTAAATTAATAGGCAAATACTTGGTACGTTTTACTCGCAAGTGCACAAGATCAAACGATAGTATAGCACGCAAATACGAGATCATTCCCACGAGGATTGGTAAATTATATTTAAAAGTAAATTCCTATTTAATTAAACATACAAAATTCAATTGTCATGATTGAATTTAATATAAAGAAATAAAATAAAAGAGTAACTAAAACTAAAAAGGAGTAGGGTTTTGATATCTACCACTAATTAGACTAATTAAGATAACAATATGTCAATGCACCAATTATATCGGTATATCTAATGTTTGTCAACTTAAGGACATGGGTGTCTACCCTTTAAAATATTGATTTACCTAAGCAACGAATTAGGCATGGGTGTCTACTCTAATTCTTTTCTTTCTTAAAGGATTTAGCATGGGTGTCTACTAAGTTGTTCTTTAAGAAAACATAAATATGTGGAAATCGACAAACACACGAAGCCTAGGGCATGGGTGTCTACTCCCGGTTCCCCATGTTGATTAACCCAAGCATTCGGCGTGGATATCTTTTTTACTCTTATTAAACCCAAGACTCGGTCATCCAAATTGATTTAACTAACTAGTCCATACCACATGCATATGTTGGCCAGACAAACACATATGAGGAATACAAGATAACAGGTATTAATCAAGTTAAATACACCAAAATATAATTGTAGCAAAGGCGCCAATATTGCAATCTTAAAAATACATGACTAGGGCTTCAATTTAGCCCTAAATAAAATATAAACTACATAATAAAAATAATTGGTGGAAGAGAAGAAAAACCCAAACTCCTCTTAATTTAGCCTTTAGTTCCTTTCCAGAGCTTGTGCCTATTTTCTCTACACCTATTCCTAGAGGCTAAGAGGTATATTTATAGGCCCTAGAAGTCCTTGTTACACTAGTAAACCTAGAAAATTCGTAGGGTTTTACTCCTATTACAAGTGGGGGTTGGAAAACCCTAATATGAAAATACTAGCAGTCTGGCTGTACTCTTGATGTGTCTCTTGCGCATGAGTGCGATCAATCGCAACCCGTGTGCGCTCGATCGCACGTCTGTGATAGAGCCTCTTCTGTTGTGTGCTCGATCGCGCATGGTCGATTCACTGCTTGTCTTCTCTGGCAGTGTGCTCGATCGTAGGGAACTTGCGATCGATCTCACTGTCAGGGGCTCCAACTTTTCCCAATTTCTCTCTTTGAGCCCAAATCTTCCAGATTTACTTCATTTTATTCCAAAAGCCTACAAAAGCATGGAAAACACAAAAAAGGAACTAAAATAGCATAATTTAACCAAAACTACAAGATTAACAAATATAAGTTAAGGGCTAAAACATGAATATTTTGGCAGTTAACAGATTCCATCCACACTTGGGAGGAAATAGCCACCAAGTTCCTGAAGAAGTTTTTCCCAGCTCAAATGACAAGACAGCTTAAAAGGGAACTTCAAATGTTCCAACAAAGAGATGGAGATCTTTTCTTTGAGGCATGAGATCACTTCAATTCATTGCTTCTAAAGTGCCCACATCATAACATCCCTTAAGATGATCTGGTACAAATTTTCTATGAAGGCTTAGATGATACTAACAAGGGGATGGTTGATTCAGCTTGTGGAGGAGCACTTATGGAGAAGAGTAGTGAGGAAGCCATGGAGCTCTTCAAAACACTAAGTGAGCATTCCCAACAATTCTGCTCTAGAGGAAGACGATGAGTAAAAAGTAAGGGCATGTATGAAGTAAACTTCAATGGTGAATCTCCAAATCAGATGGCTGCTGTGAAAAGGAAGCTAGATATGATTGTAAAAGCCATGACTGCTTAGAACATCTCACCTGTTCAAAAGGACACACCAATCCAGGTATGTGCTATATGTTCTCATTTTGATCACACTACTGAGATGTGTCCTTTATCTCCATTTGCAGAGCAAGAAGAGGTGAATTATGTGGGACAAAACAATTACGCCCACAAGAACAATTCATACTCTAACACCTACAATCCAGGGTGGCACAACCACCCCAATTTCTCATGGAGTAACAATCAAGGACAGTAGAAGGGTCCCTAACAAGCAGTCCAACCAGTTCAAGAGCCAAAGAAGAATGACCTGGAGAGTATTGTACATCAATTTACGATTGCGCAACAACAAACCAATGCCAAGCATGAGCAGTCCATTCAAAGGACTGAGCAAGCTATCCAAAGATTGGAAGTACAAATGGGGCAAATGGCAAAGGAGCTGAGTGAAAGAAAGCAGGGTGAATTCCCATCCCAAACAATACTGTTGTGCAAAAATCTACCTAAATTAATAGGTGAATAATTGTACGTTTTACCTGCAAGTGCATAAGGTCAACATAGTAGTATATGGTGCAAGTACATGATCATTCCCATGAGGATTGCTGAATTTCCATTTAAAAATATTTTCCTTAAGTAAAATAGAGATTGATTGAGTTGATAATGATAAAAGGTAGGACTTTGATATCCACCACTAATTATATTAAGCTAATATATCAATATGCCAATTCTTTGATCAAGTTGTGCATATTTAATGTTTGTCAACCTAAAGGCATGGGTGTATTCTCCTTAAGCTGTTGATTTCCCTAAGCAACAAGTTAGGCATGGGTGTATACTCTAACTCTTTTCTTTCCTAAAGGATTTAGCATGGTATATACTAAGTTGTTCTTCAGAAAAGCATATGTTCTATGGAAATCGACAAATACACGAGGCCTAGGGTATGGGTGTATACTCCCAGTTGCCCATGTTGATTAACCCAAGAATCCGGTGTGAATTTCTTTTGTTACTTATGTTAAACCCAGGACTCAGTCATCCAAATTGATCTAACTAATTAGTCCGTACCACATGCATATTGATAAGCGCTGAATGTTGCACATTCAAGCCCCTTAATTTACATATGTTAATTCCTTAGCATTGTTATTTGTTTGATTTTGTTCTGTTTTTGTGTTTCAGGTCTCGTTTGACAAACCATTGGAAATTGGGCTTAAAAGGACAACAAGTTGAGCATTCTGGATCTAGGATCGATCGCACAAAACCTCGGATCGAGCACACTCGGGCGTTTACTGCACGGCAGCAATCCTTTTCCAGCATGGACTTGGTTTTCAGTCTCCCAATTGGACTGGGAGACTGACTTCCAATTTTTTTGAGGATTTCTAGGGTTTTAGGGTTTTCCAAATCCCTATAGATAGGGCTCTTAACATTGTAAGCAGACACACCGCTTTCTAGGGCAAAATTCAGTAAAATTGTCTTTGGAGCTTAGAAGAGCATGAGTAGCTAAACCCAATAGTGGGGTATTGATGTAACCCTTTCCAAGCATAATGGTTTGATTATATTTATTTTCTAGTTTTCCAATTTATGCATGTTGATTGCATAACTCTGAGGATTGCTACAATTGATTTCTGTTTTTCATATTAAATGCAATTGTTCTTTAATTCCAATTCAATAATAGTAAATACATTGGATGAGCTGGGAAAAAATGGGACGTACAAAAACTTAGGGGGGCTTGGGTTTTCGGGATCTGCATGCTTTGAACAAAACTCTCCTAGCAAAACAAAGTTGGAGGTTATTACAACAGCCCGACAGTTTGCCTTCACAAATCATTAAGGCCAAATATTTTCCATTGGGCAATTTACAGGAGGCAAAAGTGGGGAGTAGACCATCATTGGCTTGGAGAAGCATTCTTGCGGCTAGAGAATTACTGTTTGCAGGTCTAATTTGGCGAGTAAGAGATGGAAAAACGATTTCAATCTGGGGAAATAAATGGACTCCAAGTCCATCTTCATTCACTATTCAGTCACCTTGTCGAAATCTATCTCCAAGAGCAAAGGTCTGTGAGTTTATTGAGACAACATCGTTACGGTGGAATATGCCCCTTATCCGAGAATTTTTTTGGGACGATGAAGCCAACCTGATTAGTGGACTCCTGCTAAGCAGATATAGTAAACAAGACAGACTGATTTGGAATTTCACAAGCACAGGCGAATTCTCGGTTAGAAGTGCTTATTACCTGGAGTTGGAGAGAAACGCCGGAAATAGGGGTGAAGGCTCTACAAGGTCGGGTTTCAAAGAAGTCTAGACACAAATATGATAGCTGCGGGTACCCAATGCCACAAAGGTTTTCATTTGGAGGGCGTGTAATAATATTCTCCCTACAAAAGAAAATCTTAAAAATAAGGGGGTATTGAAGGATGCTAACTGCATTTTCTGTAATAGAGCCATTGAAACTACTGCACATGCATTATGGCATAGTCCAGCGGCACAAGACGTATGGAGTGCTAGTGAACGAATTTTACAAAAAAGTGTCTGTTTGGAGGAGGACTTCCTGGGAATTTTTGAATTTTTCCTTCGCAGGTGCAAATCGGAGGTGCTGGCTATTTTTGCGACGACAACCCGTGAGATTTGGAAAAGAAGAAATACGGTTGTCCATGGTGAGCAATTTCAACATCCTAGTGCGCTAGCTAAGGGAGCAATGCAGATGTGGAGGATGTGGGAACAGACTTCGGTGCAACAAGAGGAAACGGATGTGAGTCCAGCTACCGAGTCTGCAGCACAGGTGAGGTGGAAAGCTCCTATTATGGATACGTACAAGTGTAATTGGGACGAGGCTATGGCATCGGATGCTAGGAGGTTGGGAGTTGGTATCATAATCAGGGATTATATGGGGTTTGTATGTGCAGCCTCTTGCCTACGTTTAGAGGGCAGTCCAGAACCTACCGTAGCAGAAGCGATGGGAGCCAGGTGTGCATTGGAATTTGGGAGACTTGGGTTTCCAAAACATTATATTGGAAGGGGACTCAAAAACAGTGATCCAAGCTATTGTTGGGAGAAATCATTGGTGCAAATTTGGTCAAGTAGTTAAAGATATCCATGTTATCATGGCGGGATTTAGGAGCTGGAGGGCGGAGCATGTTAAAAGAGAAGCAAATAAAGCAGTTCATGCCTTGGCGAGGGCAGCAGGGATTACAGGGGTTTCTAGAATCTGGATGGAAGAAGTCCCTGATATTGTTCAACATATTGTTCTCTTAGAGCAATCATCTCTTGGAGTTTTAGAGCCTCGTGCTCTTGATATTTAGAGCTTGGGCTCTAGATGTTATGTACTTATTTCAGAATTTTTTGAATGAGATTAGATTTTATTCAAAAAAAAAAAATAATAATAATAAATAAATAGTAAAATTCTTATCTTGTCTTAGAAATTATTTTACTATTATTGACTCAAATCATTCTTATTTTTTGTGATTATAAGAATGATGGTTATACAATGGTTCTTAATTGGCATGCAATCAATAGGGTTAGATAGACCATACCTAGGAAAGACGGATTGTACTACACCCTAGTTTAGTGTAATTTAGGTAGACGATCTGTGCCAACCGAAGATGGGTTACGCTATTCCGTTGATTGTATGAAATTATTTTTATATGTTTTCTTGTTTAATTTATACATGCATAGAAATAATTGCTAGAATTAAATATGGTTAACCATTGATGTGCGGATAGTGGTGAAATCAATACCCTACTCTCTCTCTCTCTCTCTCTCTTATATATTTACTTCCTTTATTTCCGTTTATTTTATGCACTTTAAATTCACACAAACAAATCAATCTCTTTTAATTAAGTTAATTTTAATCTTTCAAATTTTGATAATTAAACCCCTGCAGTCCTTGAGGTTCGACACCCTCTTTATAGCCGTATCCTACAAAGATTCGTCCTATTGCGAGTAGTTATTTTTATAATTGATATTTTTGGTCACAAAAATACCACATCACATATGTTGATCAGGCACACACATATGAGGAATTCATGCAAGCCTGTATTAATCAAGTTAAATAGCACAACAAGATCATCACAAAGGCACTAATATTGAAATATTAACAAAACATAACTAGGGCTTCAATCTAGCCCTACTAAATAAATTAGCTACACATAGAGTTGATGTTAAACATCTTCATAAAAGAAAAGAAAAGAAAAGAATAAACCCGAGACTTGAACTTCCAGAGCTCCTCTTCTTCTTCTTCCAAAGTATATCTATTCTAGAGCCTTAAGGGTCTATTTATAGGCTTTAGAAGTCCTAAACAAAGTAGCAAACCTAGGGATTTCGTAGGGTTTTGAGACCTATTACAATTTGGAGTTGGAAAACCCTAACATCGAAAGAATGTCAATCTAGCCGCGACTTGATAAGTCTCCTGCGCACGGGTGCGCTCAATCGAAAGTCTGCGATTGATCCTTCTTCTAGCATGCGCTCAATCGCTCCTGGCCTGCTTGATGCTGTGTCCTCTCAGGTATTGTGCTCAATCGCAGGTGCCCTGTGATTGATCGCAGTACCAGGGAGCTTCAATTGTCTCCATCTTCTCTTTTGAGCCCAAATCACCTTGTTTTACTTCATTTTCTTCCAAAAGCCTGTAAAAGTATGAAAAACAAAAAAAGGAATGAAAATGGCCTAATTAACTAAAACCAAAGGATTAAAACATGCAAGTTAAGGGCTGAAAATATGAATATTTTAGCACTTATCAAATACGCAATTTAGGCGGTCACCAGCAGTTGAAAGCAGTCACAATTCTCAGAAATGGCAAGGTCATAGGAACTGAAGAGCCACCTCTAGCATCTCCAGATGAAGCATCAACTTCCAAGGTAAACAAAATGGAGAAGGTGAATGTACCACCCTTCCCTCAAAGGTTAGTCAAACTAAAGAAAGAAAAGCAACTCATGGATATCTTTGAGACTTTGAGGAAAGTAGAAATCAACATTCCTTTATTAGATGTAATTAAACAGATTCCTTCATATGCTAAATTTTTAAAGGATTGTTGCACTAACAAAAGGAAGTTTCAGGATCATGAGACAGTGGCCCTTACAGAAGAGGTAAGTGTAGTCTTGTTAAGGAAATTACCACCAAAGCTAACAGATCCGAGTAGTTTTGCATTCCTTGCAGGATAGGAGACCATCTTTTTGAGCATGCATTGCTAGATTTGGGAGCAGAGGTTAATTTGCTGCCTTACACTGTATATGAAAAGCTGGGTTTGGGGGAGCTTCAACCAACCTTTATCACCTTGCAATTGGCAGACATAAGCCTAAAAAGACCAAGAGGTATTCTTGAGGATGTTTTAGCAAAGGTAGGTACATTTATTTTACCTGCTGATTTTATTGTGTTGGATGGGAAAGAATCCCCTATGCCATTACCCTTACCTATCATCTTAGGAAGACCCTTCATGAGAACTGTTGATACTACTGTAGGTGTGAAAAAGGGTACTGTGAGTATGAAGGTGAATGGTGAGACAATAGAGTTCAAAATATTTGATACAATGCAATCACCTCAAGATAATTTCAAATGTTTTGATGTTTGTATGATCCAAGGTGTTAGTGAGCTAGTTTTATAGGACCCACATAAAGATCCAGTGAAGACCCTCCCTCACTCACAAGTTCACAAGGCAGGACATTGGGTCAGTCTATGAAAATGTTACAGAGGACATCAGTGGAGTAGAGCACCCCCTTGAAGCCTGTCCACCATATCCAAGTGCTAAGAGGAAGCTGCAGCTGCATGAACTGGATGAATTAAGGTATGAAGCAAATGAGGACACCAAGCTCCACAAGAAAAGACCCAAGCCTTATCATCATAGGAAGCGTGTCAAGAAGGAGATCTATGTGGGACAGAAATTGTTGACCTATAAAGTAAGTCCTATCCTTGCATAACCAAGTGCACTTGAGCCACATTCCATGGAATTCAAGTGCATCTCTCCACACCAGTAGCACTACAGCTACTAATAGAAGCGTTTGAGCAGTCCAGGAGCTCAAGCGCATCTACTCAGAACAATGGTATTGAGGCCACTAAAGGCGATACACTTTTCCATTTCTTACTTTGGTTCCCATACTTTTCTAAAATACTCTTAGTGTTTTCACTTATCTTTTGTGTTTTCTTTTTATTTCAGAAAGTTGTTGTACATTATGCATTTTTTTTTTCAAAAAAAAAAAAAAAAAAAATTTCACATTCTGTTACTACGATCGATTGCAACCTGCATGCGATCGAGCGCAGTGCTCAAGTTTTGGTTACATTGCATTCTGCTAGTGCGATCGAGCGCACCTTGTGTGTGCTCGAGCGCACGTCACACACACACACACAACACTGAACAAGTGCGGTCGAGCGCACTCGGGCAGCAGATCACGTGATCCATTTCAGGTCATTTTTCCCCTATTCTCCCTTCATTTTCCCCGTGCCGTACACACCTCACTTGCATCCCATCACCTGCAACTACACCTCCACCGGCACACCACCACTCTTCCTCACTTCCACCGGCCTTCAACCACCACCCCTGCACTGCATCTGCACCTGCACGAATCTATCCTCCCCTACAAACACCACTACCATCATTGAACATCACTTGCAACACCCCAACTCCATCCCCCCCCCCCCCCCCCCAACCTCCATTTTTTTTCATCATTTTGCCTCTCTATGTTGGATTTTCATCTTTTGCAGGGGGTTTGGGTAGTTATTGCTGTGTTTTTGCTACTTTGGCCATCCCAGTGCACACTAGGTGTTCGAGAGAAACTCCGAACCAAGCACATCATGCCGAAAACTCGGGCTTCATCTTCCCGGGGCTCTGATTCCCAAGCCACTTCTCCCCCACCCACTTTTGAGGAGTGGGAGTTGCTGTATGAAGCAACTTTTGCCATTCGAGAAGATTTCCAACACCTTGAGGCGACTGAATGGGCTGTTGAAGAGTTCAAATGCTGGGGGCTAAAGAAGCTTTCCAAGCCGGTCACATCCACTGCATACAGAAAATTGGTGACCAAGTTCTATGCTCACCTATCCCATGATTGCAATAGGCCGAGCCAACGAAGTGACAAGGGCTGATATTGCCGCTGCACTCCAATGCAATGATGAGCACCCTCCAGAAGCAGCACAACTTGCCGAGCAATTGCCCTGATTCTATGTGGCGAAAATCATTGAAGATATGTGTGAAGGGCAATATGCCGACACTCACCATAATGCTGGTAGCCGGTCCAAGCTACCTCCACGACTTTGGTTTGTGGACTCAGTTTCGCACCGAAATGCCTTTCCCTTGGAATGGAGTGCATATTGGAAGAGCTGAGTCCACTCACTCATGGGGGCTGCCTTTCCCATATTTAATCACTTATATCTTTCGGAAGAAAGGCAGAAAGGGCACCTTAGCTGAAGAGCCAATCACTATTACCCCCATCTTTGGCATTCGCCAATGGAACAAGAGCTACTCCCACATGCCTCGGGTACCTCCAGCACCAGTAGCTGGCGCGGAAGAGAGTGAGGCCGAGCCGATGGCAGAAGATGAACCCACAGCTGAGCCGGAAGCACTAGAGGAGGAGGCCCCTATCATTTTTCGTGCATCACAGTATCGTTCAATCAGTGAAGAGGTGGTTGGCCTTTGGAGAGAGAGTTGGCTAACCAAAGAAGAGAGGTTCAGGAGGATAAAGTCCTGATGGAACAATGACTAGCTGCCTTAGAAGAATTAATGCGATCCTCATGGGAATGACCTCGTACTTGCATCATATACTACTATGTTGACCTCGTGCACTTGAGGGCAAAACATACAATTATTTGCCCATTAATTTAGGTAGATATTTGTAACAATAGCCAGTGCGCTCGATCGCACTCAGGCATGTGAATCTTCTCTTGCGGCACATTGTGTGCGCGCTAGTGGTATGCTTGTGGTCATGGGTGCGCTCGAGCGTAAACCACCTGGGATCGACCGCACATGCACTCGAGCGCCAGAAGGTGCGCTCAATCCTACTTCTAGAATGCTCTTTTTCTCACTTTTCTTCAAGACTTGGCAATTTTCCCTTTAAAGCTATTGTTTTTCTTCAACGACATATAAATCACTAAAAACACAAATTTAAAACAAAACATTAGATAACGACACAGCTAAAAGATTAACTATTGTAAATTAAGGAGCCCAAATATACCAGATTTGGCACTCATTAGTTATCCTTGCTTGAGATGAAGCGGAGTGCTAGTATTTTGGCTGCAACTTTATCACGAACAAAATGAAAGTTGATTTCAATATGCTTGGTACGAGCATGGAAGGTAGGATTGGCAGAGAGGTATGTGGCACGAATGTTATCACACCAAGGGGTGGGGGGTGAAGGGAGAAAAATACCAAGATCACAGAGTAGAGATTGGAGCCAAAGAAGTTTTAGCAGCAACGGTAGCAAGGGTGCGATATTCAGATTTAGTGCTAGAGTGGGTGACTGTGCGTTGTTTGTGAGAGGACCAAGAAATGAGATTAGGGCCAAGAAAGACATAAAAACCGCCGGTGGATTTGCGATTGTTGTGCAAATTTATTTAACTCGCAAGTGCACGAATCAATTGTAGTTAATGGATTGCAAGTGCGAGGTCGAACCCACAGGGAATTGTATTCTTGAAAGCAATTTTAAATCTAAATTAATTAAACCCTAATCTAGTTCCAAATTTTTGAGAGATTTTTTTGTTTCAATGAAAAAGCAAAAGCATGAGCAATTTAAGTGATTGAAATCTTATGATGAAGCACTAAGGTTTCGGAATCTGCACTCACAAATTCATAACAACATAATTTCATGATCTATAATATTCCCCAAAGTTCTCACATATAAATCTTAAGTTTGTTTTACTATTGCTTCAAAGAATTAATCAAAAGATCCCATGTATCCATTTATAACCCAAATCACAAAAGAAATCCAATATTCGATCAAATCATTAACTGTATCCGTAAATTACAAGAAAATATCCAATCTTTATTAAAACATCAATTGTATTCAGAGAATAAATCACTGGGAAAATCCAATTTTTAGCAAAGAAAACCAAGCAATCAATTGTATTGAATAATCTTAAATCATCAAGTGTATCCTTGAATCATAAAAGATATCCAAGAATTATTCAATCCAATTGATTAAAAGTAAAACAATAAAGCAATTAAACCATTAAATTGGGAAATATTACATACATGAAACAAAGTTGCTAATCATAAGTGAGGCTTCATCTTCAACCTTAGTTGAAGGTTTAGCCTCTCATGTTATTGAAAGACAAAACAAGATTGATTGAATTCATAATGTAAAATTGAGTACTTACAAATAAGAATCACAAAGTTGAGATCCAAAAGCTAGGAAAACCTGAAACTCCCTTCTTTCTGATCTGCAATCTTGAAATTCGTAGCCCCCACTAACTAATCTGATAATTCCCTATTTATAGACGTAAAACTTAGGGTTTTACAAGTTGAAATCGGATAAAATTCGTCTAGGTTTGTACCCTTTAACTGCGGGACGATTTTGGAATAGTAAACATCCGAATTAGGAAAATTCGATTTCACTATCAATTATAGTATTTTGAGTTATCTTTCGAATTCCTCTTGAATCACCTCAATCGGAGATGTGAACAAAAAGTTATAGTCATAATACTGAGATGTGTTCAGAATCTGAATTTGAATCCAATCCGAAATTTTTTCCAATTTGAACTTTAATCCAATCTTATCTTTAATCCAATTTAACCATTTCTTGGATTTGGTTAAGCTTAACCACATCATCAAGGTCTTCTCAAAGTATGTTTTCTTTCGAAAAGCTGTTTTTTTTTCAATGACCTACAAAATACTAAAAACACAAATCTAACATAGAACATTAAATAATAACACAGCTAAAGGATTAACACAAGTAAATTAAGGGGTCCAAATATACAATATTTGGCATACATTAAACACCCCTAGACTTAACTTTTGCTAGTCCTTAGCAAAACAAAACGAAAAATAAAATGAAAACAAAACAAAACGAAACAAAACATAAATCCTCTTTCGTGGGAGAAACGATTGCATTTAGCATATGCAACAAGCCTTTTAAACCCCTAAGCATCGCTAGTGGACGAGTGAAGTCTCATGAGGGCTTAACAGGAATGATACCCACAAACATTGTAGCACTATGTTGTTTAACAAGAAAGAAGTTTCACATAAACCATGGTTCTTATTCATGAGCAAGCTTAAAAAGACAAACACCATCATCACCGTCATTAGGAAATCCAAAATCAATTCACTCATAAATGGACAATTTAGATTTTATATGTTCTAAAAAGTGTAAAATGTAATTAGCATACAATCATGAAGCTTTGAATTTAAACTCAAGACAAGTTCCATAAAATTTGTAAAAATCTCTATAAAATGAAACAACAAAGGCAAGATATGCATTTTTAATTTTAATTTTTAATTTTTTATAGGCTCTGCAATGTCTAACTCCCTTAAGCTTTCTAATTGACTCATGCAACAAGTGTTAGGCCAATGACTCTCAAGCCAGGTGGCTTTAGGGCACTAGATGTAGAACATCCCTAAGGGCTTATTAACTTAAGTCAAAAAGGCTATGAAGTCAGATTAGCCATATCATAAATCAACACTGAACTTCACACCTTTTGACGTTAATACTCAAATGCTTAATGAGGCAAGAGGTCCGGTTACTTAGTGAAAAACTCAACATGATCTTTCTTTTCTTTTTCCTTCTTTTTTTTTTTTTTTTTTTAATATCTTGCAAGCTAATGGTTATTCATCAATAGGTCATCCAACAAATCTCAAAGAGAACAAGCTTAAGCTCAAACATCAAACCTCATAGAAAACATGCTAATGTGCTCATAAAAAATTATCTCAAAACAAGTGAAATCTCTTTTACCCAAAAATAAGTCAAAGGACTCAGACTCCGAATGACATAATGATGTGTTCAACCCTTTAAGCGAGCTAATGAAATGTAAATCACGGTTACAGTTTAACTCAAATTTGACAACAACATAGCACATTTTTTTAATTTTAATTTTAATTTTTATTAAACAATACAAATAAGCACAAAAATAAACAGACGAAATGTTTTTCCATACCCCCAAACTTGAATCACACATTGTCCTCAATGTAGGCAGAAATACAATACCAAGAGGTATAAGGAACCAGAGTGAGCAAAGAGACGACCCCCAAACTTACTCGTTACAACACCTGTCCTGAAAAACACAAAAATAAAACAAAAATGAACATAAACGAAACAACACAAAAAATGACTAAAAATACCAAAGAAAAAGGAATTCCTCCCATAAGCGCTAAGTTTACAGTCTTCAGCTAGACTTTTCACCCCTGATGATTAAGTAGATGACGTAGGATCTTCCAAAGGCAATTCCTCACTCTCCAAAATTTCCAGTTCCAAGAACGGCTTCAACCGTTGACCATTGACCTTGAGAGTACTTCCATTCTTAGGATCCTCGATTTTGATTGCTCCATGGGAAGAAACAGCATGCACTATTTGTAGCACCCCGGTCCCATATTGGGAAGATGAGAATATTACCACATAGAGTGAGTGATTTATAAAGATAGTCATGGGTGCTAAGTCCCACATTGTTTAGTTACTAGGTGAAACTGGGATTTATAATGAATTATAGGAAAGTTTCAAATTGACTAGTCCTTTTGAGGTAATAGCGCAGATGTGGCTAGCGCTTTTTCCTAGGTCGTTACACTATGAATGGTCTAGTCCATCGGGATTTGAGCTTTCCTTGAAACTGATGCACACGTGAGTTGTAAAGGAGGACTTTCTGACCAACGTGAAATGATCTTCTCAAAATGTTTTGGTCATGGATCTTCTTCATCTGATTTTTGTATAGCTTGGCACAGTTGTAGGCATCATTCCTTAATTCTTCTAATTCATCTAGCTGTAGCTTCCTTTGCTCACCAGCCTTGGTGAGGTAGAAATTTAGCTGCTTTATAGCCCAATAAGCCCGGTGCTCCAATTCCACAAGGAGGTGACAAGCCTTGCCATACACGAGTCGGTAGGGAGACATGCCAATTGGAGTCTTGAATCCAGTCCAGTATGCCCACAAAGCGTCATTGACTCAACGAGACCAGTCTTTCCTTGTCGGGTTCACCGTCTTTTCTAATATCCTCTTGATTTCTCTATTGGATATCTCAACTTGCCCACTTGTCTGAGGATGGTAGGGAGTTGCAACTGTATGAGTAATGCCATACTTGTTCATGAGTTGCTCAAAATATCGGTTGCAAAAATGCTTCCCTCCATCATTGATGATAGCACGTGGTGTCCCAAAACGTGCGAACACATTTTCCTTCAAAAATTGCAACACGATTTTGTGATCATTAGTCTTGCATGCAATAGCCTCCACCTACTTGGAAACATAATCCACCGCCACAAGGATGAAAAGATACCCATAAGAATTAGGGAAGGGCCCCATGAAATCAATGCCCCAAACATCAAACATCCTTCTCTACGCGCTGACCCAAAACAGCTCCCACAGCATAATCGGAGGCATCACACATTATCTCGAACGAAACCCCCCAATTAGGAGGTTGAATGATTGGTGTAGAAGTTAAGGTCTTTTTCAGAATCTCAAAGGTTGTCTGGCACTTGTCATTGAAATCAAAAGGAACATCTTTTGCCAGTAGATTACATAGAGGTCTTGCTATCTTACGGAAGTCCTTGATGAATCTTCTGTAGAATCCAGCATGTCCCAGAAATGACCGAATCTCCTTAACTATCCGTGGGGGCGGAAGGTTAGAGATCAGGTCAACTAAGGTAAGAGATCAGATTAACCTTAGCCCTGTCAATCTCAATACCTTTGTGGGAAATTACATGCCCCAAAATAATTCCTTGTTTTACCATGATGTGGCATTTTTCCCAATTCAGAACCAGATTCTTCTCCTTACACCGTACTAGCACCAATGTGAGATGATGTAGACACTCCCCAAATGATGAACCGAAGACTGAGAAGTCATCCATGAAGATCTCTAGGTGACGTTCAACCATATTTGAAAAGATGCTGATCATGCATCGCTGAAAAGTGGCGGGTGCATTACACAATCCAAACGGCATACAACGATAGGGAAACGTACCAAATGGACAAGTGAAAGTAGTCTTCTCTTGATCTTCGGGGTCCAATGGAATTTGGTTGTAGCCGGAGTAACCATCAAGGAAACAGTAGTACTCATGGCATGCCAATCTCTCCAACATCTGATTGATGAAAGGTAGAGGAAAATGGTCTTTTCTTGTCACGACATTTAACTTCCTGTAGTCAATGCGCACTCTCTATCCTGACTGCACACGAGTGGGGACCAACTCATTTTCCTTGTTCTTGATAACTGTAATCCCTGCCTTCTTCGGCACCACATGAATGGGACTCACCCATTTGCTATTAGAGATTGGGTATATGATTCCCACATCTAGAAGTTGAATTACCTTTACTCGAACTACCTCTTGCATGGCCGGATTTAACTGTCTCTGTGGCTCGCGAGAAGTTTTAGCATTTTCTTCCAGATGAATCTTATGCATCACTATTGCAGGGCTGATTCCTTTAATATCTTCTATTGACCACCCGATTGCTTCTTTATGCTTTCTCAAAACTTCTAGCAGCTTCTGTTCCTGATCACTATCCAGGTTGGCAGCAATGATCATTGGGAAAGATTCTATAGGATCCAGATACTTGTACTTCAGGTTGTCTGGTAGAGGCTTCAACTCCCGCTTAACTGGCTCAACTGCTAATGAAGATGGATCGGGGGACGATGTCAAAGTAATTTCTGCAATCTCTGTCTCTATCTCAGGAGTTGTGTCTAATAGGATGTCAGCTTGTTCCAATAGAGTGTCCAGTTCCATGTCACTTCCTAGTGCAATCAGGCATTCTCCCAAGGGGTCTTCAATATCTGGTTCATTGATAGTTTTCTCTACTATCTCCTCAATTAAGCATGTGCTTCTGACCTCCTCATACTCAAATGGCTGCTTGCTGATATGAAAGATGTTCAGCTCCACAGTCATGTTTCCAAATGATATCTTCATGACTCCAGCTCTACAGTTGATTAGGGCATTAGCTGTAGCTAAAAAGGGACGCCCTAATATGATTGGAACTTAAATTTCTGCATTTTCCATCTCTGCATCTAAGACGATGAAGTCCACAGGGTAATATAACTTATCAACTTTGATCAGCACGTCTTCAATAATTCCCCTTGGAACCTTCGGCCAACTGAAGTGTAATTGAAGTGGATTACAACTCTCCCAATCCCAGCTGAACATATACTGAATACGGTAGTAGATTTACACTGGCCCCCAAATCCAACAGAGCTTTTTCAACTCGATTGTCACCAATCTTGCAAGCAATGGTAGGACATTTAGGGTCCTGATACTTTACAGGCATCTTGTATTGCAAGATAGAGCTGACCTTCTCAGTCAAGAAAGCTTTCTTGGGGACTTTCATCTTTCTCTTGATGGTGACCAAATCCTTCAGAAATTTGGCATAAGAAGGAACTTGCTAGATGGCATCTAGGAATGGAATGTTTATTTGCACTTGCTTGAACACTTCCAAAATATCATTGAACTTCGAGCTCTTCTTTGGTGCTATCAGTCTTTTGGAATACGGAGCTTTGGGTATATACTTTTTGGAAGGGTCCTCAGCAATCAGAATGGTAATGTCTGGTCCTGTGACTTCTGTAGGCTTGTCCTGGTTTTCCTTCTCTTCTACAGCCTCTGTGGTCTCTTCAGGCATGACCACTTGATTATCCACTTGTTTTCCTGACCTCAAAGTGGTGATGGCTTGTACATGATCCTGACCATGCGTAGAGGCAGAGGAACTTCAAATCACAAATTTCCCTTTTGGGTTAGGCATAGGCTGAATAGGGAACTTCCCTCTTTCTCTTTCCCCCACTTGATTTGCTATCTATCCAACTTGTCCTTCTACTTGTATGTCTCTATTGTTAGCCATGTTGGAATTCCTCATCTCCTGTACGATTTGATTGGTGAAACCTTTTAGCTGTTGTATATCTTGGGAACTGCTCATGGTAGCATTCTTCATATCTTGTATGTTCTTATCCATTGATTGCATGAATGCTTTCATCATGCCTTCCAGTGATGACTGTGGTGTAAGCTGTGGCCCATGAGTGGTGGATTGATAAGCAGGAGGTTGAGTTTGGTGAGATGGCCTGAACTGACTCTGAGCTTGAGTGGATGTATCTCTTTGGTTCAATGGTTGATTCTGCTTCCAAGAGAAATTGGGTTGATTCCGCCACCCTGAATTTTAAGTTTTAGAAGAAGACGGTCCGGTTGTGGGTTTTCTGTATTCATTGAAGGCATTGACTTGCTTAGTTGGATAGTCTGTTGACAGAGTTGGGTAGTTTTGAGTGAAGTACGTTTTACTCTCATATACCCCGCATGCATCAACTTGGTAAGTATCTGCTGCATTCACTGGTTTGTTTAAGACCATAGGGTCAAACTGACGCCTGAGAACCTTGAACTCCTCACTTGATTCAGCATCATTCCTCACCTCATAGATGCCTCCTAACTTGGGAGCGGGTTGTTGTCTGTCCCAACTATCTTGAAAATCCCATTGTTGTGCTTGTTCAGCCATTTCGTCCAAAGTTTTATAGGCTTCATCCCAATAAGACTTAAGAATTCTCTACCATTCATCATCTCAAGCGAGTTTCGTTCACTTGGTGTTAGTCCCCTGTAAAAAATTTGAACAAGCACCTCATTCTCAAACCTGTGGGGTGGGCATTTTATAGTAAGTTCTTTAAACTTCTCCCAGCTATCGGTGAATCTTTCCCCTTATTTCTATTTGAAATTGGTGATTTGTAGACGGAGGGCACTGATTTTGGAAATTGGGAAAAACTTGTGGTAAAACTTGCTTTGCAGCATATCCCAAGAAGTGATAGATCTAGGTCTATTGTTGAGTAGCCAGGATTTTGCCCTAAAATGTAGGGACAGAGGGAATAATCGAAGATGCATCGCTTCTGCTGGGGCATTTTGCGTATTAACAATGTCACAAATTTCCAAAAAAATCCTCTCATGAACATATGGATCCACATTCTCAAATCCTCTAAATGCAGGATGGTGACCTATTGTACTCGGCTTCAGCTCCTACCATTCATCGGCTCAAGCGAGTTTCGTTCACTTGGTGTTACAAAAACGGTCATTATTCTTTTCGTGTGTATCAAATTAGTCCTTTAACTTTCAAAAGTGATAAATTAGTCATTGTACTTTCTAACACAGTAAAATCAATCTTTCCATTGATTTTCCATGATTACAAAATTAAGAATTGTTAGTTTTAATTATTGGCTAAATGTTTGGTGATAAAAATGGACTCAAAGTGTGCCAAATCTCTATGACATCCGAACGGGACTCATAGCCGTCCGGACGGGATTTCTCCCGTGAACCTCGTCTGCAACTCCATCCGCAAGTCCGTCCAAACACACCGCGCCAAAAGAACGGAGAAAGCAATGTTGCCCTAGAGCCCGTCCGCACGAGCCCATTTACCGTCCGGACGGCCCGTAGCCTGCTAGGTTTAATTTAAATGTAATTTAGTCCTAATTAGACTAGGCTAGGTTTAATTTAAATGTAATTGAGTCCTAATTAGACTAGGGGTCTTGGTATTATATATATAGATCTCTACAGATCTGTAGGACACGAATTTTCACCGCCAGAGAGTTTGTGTGTGGCTATACTTGAGTGATTATTTTGTTGTGAGCTAAATTGATTCCTCTTAGAGGATTTTTGTCAGTTTTGACTGTGTGCTTAATTGAAGTCTATTGGAAGGGTCCGATAAATGAGAATCACGTTGAAGAAGATTGTGAGCGAGGAGACAAGTTGGAGGCTTGTCTATCTTACAGAGCCAAGGTCTTGCAAAGGGTTGTAAGTGTTCCTAGTGTCTGTAATCTCTGGATAATCTTTTGATAGTGATTTCTTGGGTTTGGTTGCCCCGAAGAAGTTTTACTTTTAGAGCGTTTTCTAAAAGGTTTCCTCTCCGTCACCAAAATCTTTGTGTTTGATTTTACTTGTTTTTGGTGATTGTTTACTTTGATTTAAATATCTGTTAATTCCGCATAAAATCGTGATATTTATCTGTTTAGAGTTTTTCAATTGGTATCAAACCGGGTTCACTCCGTGAAGGATTAAATTCCTGAGTGTGATCTTTGTTTATTGTTTAAGATGTCTCAAACCCTTAACACTGTGCCTAATTTTAATGGATCAAATTATGGCTATTAAAGTCCCGCATGAGATTTTTCTTAAAATCTATAGACGTTTGGCATGTCATTGAATCTAGATTTAAAGCTCCAGATAAGCCGACAACTGAATGGTCTAATGTTGAAAAACAAACTTGTTTGGCGAATGACAAAGCTATGAATGCTCTATGCTTGGCAATTTCACAAACTGAGTTCTCCAGAATTTCAAATCGTGATAGTGCCAAAGATGCATGGGAGATCCTAGAAACTACTTAATAAGCGCTGAATGTTGCACATTCAAGCCCCTTAATTTGCAAATGTTAATTCCTTAGCATTGTTATCTGTTTGATTTTGTTTTGTTTTTGTGTTTTCAGGTTATAAATAAAGATGCAATTGATTCCACTGATTAAGCTTAGCCAATCATAACAGAGGACCTATATGTTGTGGTTAAGTTTAATCAAATGAAGGAAGGGATTAATTCGAAATTTCTCAAATTGGAGTCGAAATCGGATTGGATTCAAATTTGGATTCTGCATATGCCTCGGTATTTTGGCCATAACTTTCAGCTCAAATATCCGATTGAGGTGATTCAAGAGGCATTGGAAAGCTAACTCAAATTTATACAAATAATTATGAAATAGTATTTGCCTAATTCGGAGTTCCGCAATGCAAAATTCGCCCCGGAAGATAAGAACGCAATTCTGGGCGAATCCTATTCCGATTTGGACTTAGGTTTTCTTTATCCTAATTGGACTTGGACTTAAATCTCCGAAATGTCTAGGATTACTAGGGCTTCTAGGACTCTCCTAAGCCCTATAAATAGGCTTCTAAGCATTGAGAAAGAGACACCGCTTCCTAGAGCTAGAAATCAGAAAATTGTCTTTGGAGCTTAGAAGATCATGAGCGGCTAAACCCCTTCGTGGGGTGTTGATGTAACCCTATTCAAGCATAATGGTTTGATTGTATTTAATTTATAGATTTTCAATTTATGCATGTTGATTGTATAACTATGAGGATTGCTACAATTGATTTCTGTTCTTCATATTAAATGCAATTGTTCTTAAATTCCAAAATCAATATTTGTGAAATTCTTCTCTTGGCTTAGAAATTATTTTACTTTTGTTGATCTCAAATCATTCTTGTTTTCTGTGATTATGAGAATGATGGTTATACCATGGGTTTAATTGACATATGATCAATAGGATTTGATAGGCCATGCCTAGGGAAGACGGATTGTACTACACCCTAGTTTAGTGTAATTTAGGTAGACAATCCGTGCCAACCGAAGATGGGTTACACTTATTCATTGATTATATGTATCCTGTTAAAGAATTTGATAATTTATACTTAGGGAAGACGGGTCGTACCGCATCTTAGTGGTTAGATGGACGATCCGTACCAACCAAAGATAGATTATGCTTATTTTTTAATAAGGTAATTTCTTGTTTATTTATAACATGCATAGAATGAATTTCTGGGATTAATTATGATTAGCCATTATTGCGTGAATAGAGATGAAGTCAATACCCTACACTCTCTCTCTTATTTTAAATCTCTTTTATTTTCATGCACTTTACTTTTAAAGAAAATCAAATCAATTATCTTTTTAATTAAGTTAATTTTAATCTTTCAAATTTTGATAATAAAACCCCTGTAGTCCTTGAGGTTTGACACCCTCAATATAGCCCTATCCTACGAGATTCGTCCTATTGCGAGTGGTTATTTTTATAATTGATATTTTTGGTCACAAAAATACCACATCACTCCTTATGAAGGAACAAATCTTGTTAAAGCTTCAAAACTTCAAATGTTAGTTTCTAAGTTTGAGGAAATTAAAATGTTAGAGGATGAGACATTTAATGATTTCTTTGGTAAACTTAGTGAAATTAGAAATTCCATGATAAATCGAGGAAATAAAGTTTTTGATACTAAGATTATTAAAAAGGTCATGAGATCACTCCCCGAAAGATTCAGAATGAAGGTAACAGCCATTGAGTCATGCACTAATCTAGAAACCATGATAATAGAAAAGTTAGTTGGTGCCCTTCAGACTTATGAGTTTTCTTTGCCTCAACCTAGGTAAAATAAGGATCTTGCCCTTAGAACTCTTAGGAAGAACTCTGATGAGTTATTTGACGAGGAACCACCAGATGATGAGGAACTTGCCTTGATAGCTAGAAAGTTTTATAAGAATGAACATAGAATTTCCAAGGGATTTGGAAAACAAAAAGGAAGTACTCAGGAAAGAAATGAAAGAGCCCCACGTGGTCCAAAATGTTATGAGTGTTCTGGCTATGGTCATGTTCGCAATGATTGTGCTAATCTCAAGAGTAATAAGCTAAAAGACCAAAAAGCCTTCAATATTACCTTGAGTGAAACCGATGAGGAAGAAACTCCTAATTATATGGCTTTTGTTGCATCCTAGGATTCTGATGATTCTAATCAATCAGATGTTCAGTCTGCCTCTGATAATGAATCAACTAGGGTTAATGATCTTCAAAACTCCTTTAACAATTTAATGGAAAAGTTTTCTATGCTTGGAAATACTAACTTGAAAATTGTTAAGGATTTTAAGAATCTTGAGCTTGAAAGGGATAATTTGTTGAAATCTTTGAGTGATTCACATGTTGTTTGCAATACTCTCAAATGTGAAAATCATGTGTTAAATGCTAAAAATAAATCCCTTCAAAATGATCTGATTGCATCTAGAAATCACTTGAGTAAATTCTCTAGTGAAAAGCTTGATAAAATGTTGCGTACTCAAAAGCATTCTAGTGACAAATCTGGCTTACGATTTGATAAAACTGCTTCTTTGTCTTCTAACCGTGCTTCTACTTCAAAGACTGTTTTTATTAAACCAGTGAAAGTAGAAGAATCTTCAAGTGAAGAAAAGCAAGTAGTTGCTCCGACTCCTCAAGGTAAGAAAGGTAAGACAATCTACATTGAGCCTCATGCATCTTACCCTACACCTAGAGTCGTGCATCCTCCTAGGAAATTTTCTTCTCAAAGGTTTGTCCCTACATGTCATCATTGTGGAAAAGTGGGTCACATTCGACCTCACTGTTTTAATTTGAAACCTCATGTGCATATAAATGAAAATTCCTATTCAAGGAAAGAAAGTGAGGGGTTGGTCATAATGATGAGAGAAGTGCTATCTAGGCTAGATAAGTTTGAGCACAGTCATAAGTCTAGGCCTAAGATTTCTCAAGTTTGGGTTAGGAAGGATGATACCATTCACCCATTGAGGGGGAGTGGTGATGATCTCACCTTATGTTAGGTGAGTCACCCACATGCCTAGGATTAATTTTCTTGCATATCTTTGCATATCCTAGAGCATGTTGTGTTTCGTTTTGCATTGCATTTTTGTTTTATTTTGTTTTGAAATTGCAGTTTGTTTTGTGTGCATTTCGTTTGTGAAATATATATATATATATATATATATATATATATATATATATATATATATATATATATATATATATATATATTTTACTTTTTTTTTTCTTTTCTTTATTTTGTCTTATGCAGCATAGTCCATTAATTTCTTATGTTGCTTTTTATGGATTTAATTCCTTGTATCTTGGAATGTTCTTAATATGCATGAGATGAAAATTTGTGTTAATGGACTTGTTTTTGTGGTTACCTAAAGCCTGAGCTTATGTGATACATTTTGCCTATGCTTTATCTCTTGTGCACATTTAAGCTTAAATTGGGGTTTTGTTTCACTTTATTTGTGAGGTCTGTTAGGTAACCATATGAGTTTTTTTTTTGACTAGTCATATTTTTCAAATTGACCGTATGCTAGTTGAACCTAGGGCTTAAAAATTTCGGCTTTCTCTTTTGTGATAGCACTAAAAGTTTAAGGACACTTTCTCAAAGAGAAAAATAAACAAAATAGTGAAACAAATAAAATCAAAAGATTATGTTCAGAAAGGAATTTATTTCACTGTGTCAAACTTGTGCAAAATGTTTTACAAAGAGAAATGTATAGGATGAGAGTAGTTAGGCCCTAGTATAATAAGCTTTGGCTTTTGATTTGATATGCTTGTCAAAGCCTCATGATGGTGAAACTTTTTCCTCATTTTGTAAGTTGAAAATTTTTCTCTTCAGATGGCTTACACACAACACACAAGCATGGGTTGGATGGAACATTTCTCTTGGCTTGGGTTAAACAATATGAGGTCCTTGCCATTTCTAGTCTCATGTATATTTTGCATATTTGAAGTATGTTTGGGATATTCATTGCTAAAATACATGACTTCTTGATGCGTGTATTATGTGTATTCATTTGACTTTTGAGGGGGAGAAATTTTTTTAAAGTTTCTTGTTGATTATTAAGTCTTATATTGAGGGGGAGGTTCTATCACTCATGATCTTGTTGTATTCTTCATGTCTTTTCATATATGTGATCATGAGTGTTTGATTATTGTTTTTCCCATTCCACATATGTCTTGATGTTTTTGTGTTGAGTGTTTCAGGAAACATGATAACTTTTGTCAATTTGTGACAAAAAGGGGGAGTATAAAATTGGGGAGAGGATGGTGACTCGTCCGATTGATTTTGTCCCCGAAATTGCGAAAGGGGGAGTTTGTTAGTTTTAATTATTGGCTAAATGTTCGGTGATCAAAATGGATTCAAAGTGTGCCAAATCTCTATGACGTCCGGACGAGACTCATAGCCGTCTGGACGGGATTTCTCCTGAGAACCTCGTTTGGAACCCCGTCTGCAAGTCCGTCCGAACACGCCGTACCAAAAGAACGGAGAAAGCGATGTTGCCCTAGAGCCCGTCCGGACGAGCCCATTTACCGTCCGGACGGCCCATAGTCTGCTAAGTTTAATTTAAATGTAATTGAGTCCTAATTAGACTAGGCTAGGTTTAATTTAAATGTAATTGAGTCCTAATTAGACTAGGGGTCTTGGTATTATATATATAGATCTCTACAGATCTGTAGGACACGAATTTTCACCGCCAGAGAGTTTGTGTGAGGCTGTGCTTGAGTGATTATTTTGTTGTGAGCCAAATTGATTCCTCTTAGAGGATTTTTGTTAGTTTTGATTGTGTGCTTAATTGAAATTTATCGGAAGGGTCCGATAAAGGAGAATCATGTTGAAGAAGATTGTGAGCGAGGAGACAAGTTGGAGGCTTGTCGATCTTACAGAGCCAAGGTCTTGCCAAGGGTTGTAAGTGTTCCTAGTGTCTGTAATATCTGGATAATCTTTTGATAGTGATTTCCTGGGTTTGGCTGCCCCGGAGAGGTTTTACTTTTTGAGCATTTTTTAAAAGGTTTCGTCTTCGTCACCAAAATCTTTGTGTTTGATTTTACTTGTTTTTGGTGGTTGTTTGCTTTGATTTAAATATCTGTTAATTCCGCAAAAAATTGTGATATTTATCTGTTTAGAGTTTTTCAAGAATGACTTGTTTCCACTTTTATTTTCTTTCTCATAGTACTATATATACATATTCACCTGGCGATTGAAGTAATAGTAGTAGTGTAAAACTAATGACCTCTGCTTCATGAGGCGTGGTCCCCAACTGATTGAAGTTAGTGTTGACCAAGAGAAATGACCGATTAATTTTAAGATTGGGAGTTAAAGTGGCAAGTAGAATTTCTTGTAGAGTTTAGGTCAATATTTCAAAGTGCCACACACAAAATAATCCCTTCAAAACTACCTAAGGGCTGTGTGTGAGACGAGATGACTATCACGATCGGTCGAGGTGAGACCTAGGATTGGAGTCAATTCGATAATGATAGAGTGGCATTCCTTCTTCGGCTTATTTATTGGATAATTCATTTACTTATTCTTAAGAAAGAAAGAAAGAAAGAAAGACAATTTGCGACGGAGTTGTAAAGGGATGAATAAATCACTTATCGGTTAATTCATGATTTAAAAGAACATATTTTCAGCGAGTGAATTGGGTGGAACGAAGAATAATTGAAAATAAACGAAGGCCAGTAAAAAATAAAGCTATACCCATGTTGAAAAGGGACTAACTAGCAAACATTGAATTTTTGGGTAGAGTGTCACCGCTAAAAGAAAGATGAGTCGCACCTCACAACGAGAAGTTGCATCTCAAACAAAAGAATCACACTCAAACACATAACCTCAAATTTAAAAATCTTTAGTCATCTATTAAAATAATTACACTTGCATCAGCTTATATAACCAACTTATTGAATAATAAAAACATAACACAAAAAGGACTCTACTGCGTAGAAACAAAAAATGAAGACAACATATAGGAATAGAAACAGAAATAGGATAAGAAACAAAACTCGATTACACTAGAAAATAAAATGACATAACATTAGTAAATGCTCGAGGCTTCTATAAAGAAATGAATTCCCTAAGGAATGCTGACATTGGGAGCTTCTCAACGACCCATGTTGATAAGCTTGAGAATATAAAAATGGTTAATTGGTGATGTAGCTTGACTTAGCATCACTGAGGCTTCAACTTCAAGTATGGTTCGGTTGCCACTTAAACATTAAATCGTAGTGTTGAGACCCAAAATTGAATGCGTGAATCCCATACTCGTGAACCCTCTAGCGGTACTCTAAATTTGGATGGGGGCAATACTTTTTTAGAAAACCATAATCGTACTTGAAGAGAGTGAAGGTATGATGTCCACCTTCCCACGTCAAGTTGCAGAAGTAGAGTGTGGTGCGAAGAAAGTTTCCTGTAAAATCCCAAGAGAACTCAGAGTGGGTAGGGATCGACTGAAGGCCAAGATCATTGTCTCTTGACTAAGAACAAGCTCCTAGAAGTGCTCTTTGGAATTGGTTTTCAATGTGAATCTGGAAAGCGTTGCAAATTAGCGATTGACTCATGCAACAAAGAGCCAAGACAATAAAAGAGACTACTAGTCCAAAATTACTCAATTTCTCTACAACTTCCAATGCTTTTGATTTCTTCCTACTACTTGTCCCTTTAAATAGGATTAGGATCCCCTACAATTTCTTTCAAATTACCGAATTTTAGGAGCTTATTCGGTTGCAGTTTTGGAAACAGTTTTTTTTTGGTTTCCAAAACAACAAAACGTTTTTCTTCCATGTAACCATGCTTTTGGCAATTTGTTTTTTTTTTTTAAAAAAGGCTAAAAATGGAAATATAGAAACAACTCTAAGTTGTCTTCAAAAACAGGTTTGTCTTTTCAGGAAAATAGTGCTCAAAACAGACGCGGAAGCTATTTCTAATTTAAGTGCCGAAAGGTATTCCGATAATACCCTTATTCTCTTAAAAACCTAAATAAAAAACTAAACTATAATACTTTATAAAATAAAATAATAATAAAAAATACTAATTTGGTGCATAAACAAAAAAATATTTGTTGTATTTGGAATAAACTAGAAATCGCTCGTGCGGTGTAAAAAGATAGGCATAAATATTACCCCTCCACCTCCAGGGGTAAATTGTAGACCACCACTTTCCTTTTTCTTTATCTTTTTTATTTTTTGTTTTTTTTTTATAAAGAAATAATTTATAACTTTATTGATTAGGAATAAGGGTATTATAGGAATACAATAAAAGACATTGGCTTGTCTGACACACTTTGGTAGTTTAATGTACCACTCTAAAACACTTTAAATGTCATGATGCTATTTCAAAAAGAGCTATTAGTTGAAGGGCATTTGTTTCTTCCCATTTTTTTGTTTTTATACGTGAATTTTTATTTACAAATCGTCCATTTTGGTCTCAATTTTAGAAATTAGTTAATAAGATCAGAAAGAGTAAAAGAAGAAGAAGAAAAAAAAAGAAGGAAGATGACTAGCGCATAACTATTGTTGGGTACTTGTCAATATGATGTGTTTAAGTCCAACATCCTCTCGCGGAGACAAGGTATTGAGTTCGCTCATTGTGTTTTTCATTCTACCGCCATTTCAATTCAAAATTCCGTGTACTGGGCATCACCGGTTGAGAAGGAGTTTGAGCTTACACTTGGGGGAGAGTATTATAATATAATTTATATGATTAAAAGTCTACCATTTTTCTTTTCCTATCGGCTTCAACATTGTGGAAAATTCGTAATGTAACAGTTTTGGGCATTTAAAATGAATACAAGCAAGCGCACTGAACCAATATCAATAGAATGGAAAAGAAACATACATACAAGTAAAATAATATAAGATTCCAGAATTTCAGCTCTTCCACGAAGTAAAAGAAACATAATACATCCTTGGTGCAAATTTGATTCCCTTCCTTTTTTGAGATTCATGAGACGATTAAACCCTGTATTGACCTCTTGCGCCCCACCTATAAATTTGTTAGCACTTAACAATTTAACCATACATTAACGGAGGCCTGCTAATGACTCATTTTCTAGTTTTGAAGGAGAGTATTAACCAAGACCTCGAATGACAAATTTTTGATCCAAAGGATACCATACCCATGTAACCAGACAAAGTAGAAGGACTTTTCAGTTTTAAATTCGTACATGGCAGAGGCTGCTTCCTGGTGGAACGTTTTCCATGTACAGGAAATGATGAGCAAGTAAAATGACCAATTAACTTTAGGGTAAAATACAAAATTGGTCATTATGATTTTCGTGTGTATCAAATTAGTCCTTTAATTTTCAAAAGTGATAAATTTGTCATTGTACTTTCTAATACTATAAAATAAATCTTTCCATGAATTTTCCATGAGTACAAAATTGAGATGCATAAGGTGTGGTCCCCAGCCGATTGAAGTAAATGCAGAGGAAGAGAAATGACCAATTAATTTAAAGAAGGTATTTAAAGTGGCAAGTAAAATTTCTTGTAGAGTATAGGTGAACAGTTTGAAGTTTCACTCGCACAATAATCCCTTCTAAACTACCTGACGGTTGTGTATGAAGTCGAGGTGAGACCTTGGATTGGAGTCAGTTTGATATTGATAGAGTGGCATTCCTTCTCCAGTTATTTATTGGAAAATTCATTTATTTATTTTAAGAAAGAAAGAAAGAAAGACAATTTGAGATGGGGCTGTAAAGCGATAGAATAAATCACTTATCGGATAATTCATGATTTAAAAGGACATATTTTCAGTGAGTGAATCGGGACGAACGAAATAATAGAAAATAAAGCTAGACCCATGTTGAAAAGTGACTCACTCACTAACAATGGATTTTTGGGTAGAGTCTCACCGCTAAAAGAAAGATGAGTCGAACCTCACAAAGAGAAGTTGCATCTCGAACAAAAGCATCACACTCACACACATAATTTCAAATTTAAAAATCTTTACTCATCTATTAAAATAATTACACTTGCAAAACCTTATATAACCAATTTATTGAATAATAAAAACATAACACAGAAAGGCTTCTACAACGTAGAAACAAAAGATGAATAGAACATATAGAAATAGAAATAGAAATAAGATAAGAAACAAAACATGATTACACTAGAAAATAAAATGACATAACATTAGTAAAGGCTTGAGGCTTCTTTAACGCAATGAATTCCCTAAGGAATGCTGACGTTTGGGTGCTTCTCAACGACCCATGTTGATAGCTTGAGAATAAAAAAAATGGTTAATTGGTGATGTAGCTCGACTCAGCATCAGTGAGGCTTCAACTTCAAGTATGGTTTGGTTGCCACTTAAACATTAAATCGTAGTTTTGAGACCCAAAATTGTATGCGTAAATCCCATCCTCGTGAACCCTCCAGTGGCACTCTGAATTAGGATGGGGGCAATACTTTTTAAGAAAACCATCATCGTACTTGAAGATAGTGAAGCTCTGATGTCCTCCTTCCCAAGTCAAGTTGCAGAAGTAGAGTGTGGTGCGAAAAAAGTTTCCTCTAAAAACCCAAGAGAACTCAGAATGGGCAGGGATCAAGTGGAGGCCAAGATCATTGTCTCTTGACTGACAACGAGCTCCTAGAAGTGCTCTTTGGAACTGGTTTTCAATGTGAATCTGGTAAGCATTGCAAATTAGCGGTTGGCTCATGCAACAAAGGGCCAAGACAATGAAAAAGACTACTATTATGGAATTACTCATTTTCTCTATGATTTCCAATGCTTTTGATTTCCTCCTACTTCTTGTCCCTTTAAATAGGATTAGGATCCCCTACAATTTTTTTTTTTTCTAAAACAACAGAACCTATTTCTAGCATGTAACCACGCGTTTGCAATCAGTTTTAAAAACAAGAAAGCTAGAAACGGAAATATGGAAACAACTCTAAGTTGTCTTCAAAAATAGGTTAATAGCGCTGAAAACGCACGTGGAACCTATTTCTAACTTAAGTGCACTGTGCTGCACAGTACCATCGATCCGTGGTTCTCATCCTCACATAGCCATCTTCCTCAACCTTCTTCATCCTACTCAACGTGCACACATTCACTCACCCAAGTGCATCGCAATGCCATTACACTCCCTCTATTTGTCTTCATCTACCCTATGAAGTCGATAATTTTCATGTGATTCATAGAGTTCTTTTTTTTTTTTATTGTGCTAAAATATTAGGCCAAAGTTTACAAATATCCTTTAGTTCAAGTTTGAAATATTGACAGATGCAAAAGTTCCACGTAAACGTTTTAGCTGTTCGAAAAACTCTTTGCCCCTAATTTTTCTGGTGCTTTAAATAATCGAAATCAATATTTTGGAAGTAAATGTTTTGTCTTTCAAACATTGATTGTCATATATAACGTAAAGAAGCCCCTTCAACTACCAACCTTTTTTAAAAGTCCCAATAAGTTTAAAGTGTTGTAAAATGGTACATCAAGCAACCAAAGTGTGCGGAAAGGGAACCTTTTTATTATTTTCCGATAATACCCTTATTCTTGTAAGAACGTAAATACAAAACTAAACTATAAAATTTTATAAAATAAAAAATAAAAAACAAAAACAACCAATGGGTTGGTTAAATAGAAAAACAGAAAAACTAAATTTTTTTGGATAAATAAAAAGTTATTTACTGTATATGGAATAAACTAGAAATCGCTCGTGCGGTGTTGAAGATAGGCATAAATACTACCCCTCCACCTTGGGCGGTAAATCATAGACCACCGCTTTCCTTTTTCTTTTTCTTTTTTTTTTCTTCGTTTTTTTCTTTTTTTTTTTTTTAGAAAGAAATAATTTTTAATTTATTGATTTATTATTTTAGTTTTTGAGAGTAAGGGTATTATAGGAATACAATAAAAAACAATGGCTTTTCTGACACATTTTGGTAGTTTAATGTACCATTCTAACACACTTTAAACGTCATGGTGCTATTTCAAAAACGGCTGTTAGTTAAAGGGCTTTTCTTTCTTCCCATTTTTTTGTAAGAATTTATATGTCAAACAATTCTTTCGTTTTGGTCTCAATTTTAGAAATTAGTAAATAAGATCAAAAAGAGTAAAAAAAAAAAAAAATCAAAGAAAAAGAAAGATGACTAGTGCACAACTATTTTTGGGTACTTGTCAATATGATGTCTTTAAATCCAACATCCTCTCACGGAAACAAGGTATGGAGTTCGCTCCTTGTCTTTTTCATCCCACCGCCACTTCAATTCAAAATTCCGTGTATTGGGCCACTCCGGTTGAGAAGGTGTTTGAGGTTACACTTGAAGGAGAGTATTATAATATAATTTATATGATTAAAAGTCGACCATTTTCCATTTCCTATTGGCTTAAACATTGTGGATAATTGGTGATGTAACATTTGTCAGGCATTTAAAAAGAATACAAGCAAGTTCACTGAACCAATATCAATAGAATGGAAAACAAACATACGTACAAGTAAAATAATATAAGATTCCAGAATTTCAGCTCTTCCACGGAGTAAAAGAAACATAATACATCCTTGGTGCAAATTTGATTCCCTTCCTTTTCTAAGATTCATGAGATGACTAAACCCTGTATTGACCTCTTGCGCCCCACCTATAAATTTGTTCGCACTTAACAATTTAACCATGTTTTAACGGAGGCTTGCTAATGACTCATTTTCTAGTTTTGAAGGAGAGTATTTGTTAACAATATATCTTCTACCCCATCATCAAACTCCAACACTATCTCAGCAACCAAGCTGTCAGAGATCTGTTCTGTTACTTGATATACTGCAGTTGCTAATATAGTGCAGAAGATAATTATTCAAATATTATTGTTATAGTTTAAATTCAAATGTATATATATAGGTAGATATTATTTGATTCACTATACGTGTATAAATATACACATTTGATAGTAATACAAATCATTCAATCTCAAAAGCTTTCATGGTATCAGAGCTACTCGCTCATGCAACTAAATAATTTTTTTTTTCAGCTCCTTTCTTATTTTTATCTCTATGGCTTCTGCCTTTATTCTTCATAATCTTGGTTAGCTTGTTACTACCAAGTTGGATGGTCCCAACTACTTAGTGTAGCTGAATAAGTTTTCACCTATTTTGAAAACTAATGATTTGATGGGCTTCGTGGATGGTTTTGAGCCGTGCCCACCAAAGTTCCTTCTGGATACTGAAGCAAAGGTCACTACTACTATCACTCCCGAGTTTCAGTTATAGACTACGAAGGATCAGTTCGTATTGAGTTGGCTCACTGCCACTCTGTCTGACAACGTCTTTCCTTCTGTTTTTGGTATCCATACTGCTCGTGAAGCCTGGTTGTCTCTCACCAACCGTTTTGCTTCTAATTCGACATCTCGTATCCAGCATCTCCGCCGTCAACTTCAGAGTCTTCACCGAGGTTTCCAAAGTTGTACAGAATATGCTAAACATGCCAAGCATCTTGCTGCAGAACTTGGTGCGGTTGGTAAAGTCATTGATGATGATGACCTTATTGCATTTATGGTTAGTGGACTTA
This sequence comes from Corylus avellana, assembly GCF_965113065.1. Taxonomy (NCBI): domain Eukaryota; kingdom Viridiplantae; phylum Streptophyta; class Magnoliopsida; order Fagales; family Betulaceae; genus Corylus; species Corylus avellana. The sequence goes on from NC_142498.1 coordinate 7,310,123, forward strand.
CTCCAGTCTTCAACCCCTTTGTTACTTCCTTGTCTTTTGCAAGCCACCATAAATCTTTATCCCTTGAAGGTTTCCAAGCTGAGGTCTTATCCTATGAGTTGCTCATGGAAAACCAGAATCAGTCCTTCTCGGCTCATAGCAACCAATTTGTTATGTTTTCCTCTAAATCACATTCACAAAGCTTCAATCATAAACCAAAGTTCTCTAGAAAGTCCCAACCTCGCTCCTACTCCTCTCCACACCCTGCTGTCCCTCACTCTCTACCAAAATCCACCTCAGCTCCACTTGTTTCACATCCACCAAGGTCCCCCTGCCAAATTTGCAGTATACCAAGCCACAGGGCCCTAGATTGCTTTCATCGCATGGATCATGCTTATCAACGACGTCATCCTCCTGCTCAATTAGCTGCCATGGTTGCCCATACCAATCCCAATTCTGAAGCAGACCCTTGGTATGCTGATAGTGGTGTTAACCAACACATAACATCAAGTTTGGACAATCTCTCATTTCAGCAGCCATATACGGGTACTAATAATGTTGCAGTGGGAAATGGCTCAGGTTTGGGGATTCAAAATACTGGTTCTCTTACTTTTCACACTCCACATTCTACTTTACACCTTCTAAAATATTACATTGTCCTCAAGCTATTGTTAATTTGTTATCTATTAACAAGTTTTGTCGTGATAATGCATGTTTTTTTATTCTCACGGATTCTCACTATTTTGTTAAGGATTCTCAAACGGGGATGACTCTCTTGGAAGGAAAAAGTGAAGGGGGTCTCTATCCTCTTCATCTCAGTTCTTTTTCAGCTAATAAATGGCATGCCTTGACTGCCCTTTTAGGTGTCAAAGCTTCTGCGGCTGTGTGGCATTCCAGATTGGGCCATGCATCTTCTCCAGTTGTGTCACACCTCCTGCATCAATTTTCTCTTCTTATCTACGGTATGAAGCAACTGGAAGTGGTTTGTGAACCTTGTCAACTTGGCACTAGCAAACAGCTCCCTTTCCAGCCTTCTAGCCGTGTTTGCTATCATCCCTTGGAACTTATTCATTCCGATGTCTAGTCTTGTTCTACCAAATCGGTTGGAGGGTGTTTATATTATGTTTTATTTGTTGATGACTTCTCTAGATTTACCTGGTTATATCCCATCTATAATAAATCAGATGTCTTTCCTGTTTTTGTGAAATTCAAGTCTCTTGTGGAAAATCAGTTTTCTTGTTTAATTAAGCAATTTCAATCTGATGGTGGCTGTGACTTTGTTTCCAACGCTTTCAAACAATTTCTTGATACACATGGCATTCGTCATAGGATTTCTTGTCCTCATACGCCACAACAAAATGGCTTGGCTGAAAGAAAACATAGACACATCGTCGGGATGGGTCTATCTCTTCTTGCTCAGTCCAACTTGGCTCTTCTGTTTTGGGTAGACGCATTTCTTACGTTGGTGTCCATTATAAATCGACTTCTCACCCGTGTTCTAGACAATGTTTCACCTTACTATAAATTGTTTAACAAAAATCCTGATTACACAACATTTCGGTCCTTTGGCTGTGCATGTTTCCCTCTTTTACGACCATATACGAGTCACAAGTTGATGTTTAGAAGTAAGCGTTGTATTTTTTTGAGGTATAGTTCAGCTCAGCAAGGGTACCGTTGTTTAGATCCTGTTTCTCGCCGTGTGTATATGTCTAGAAATGTAGTCTTCTCTAAAAATGTTTTCCCTGCTAAAGAAGGTGCTCTCATATCCTCTGTTCCATCTTCTACTGGATCATCTCTAAAATTTGTTATGCTTTAGTCTCCAATCTTCTCCTCTTCTCCCATTGAGTCTACTCCACCCGTGCCTATTGCATCTCCTGTTTCTCCTACACTTCCTGTGCTTTCTTCTGATTCTCTTATGTCTACATCAGATTTTTCCTCTACTCAAATCCCTCACATGCCTCCAGATGCGTCATCCATAGTCTCTTCCCCATTCTCTGCTTCCATTGCCCCTTCACACGTCTTAATACCCGAAACAGCTCCTGCCATTCCAGCTTCTACCTCTATCAGTGATATTTCTCCTACACACTCTATGGTCACCCATTCACGTACTGGTCATCTCAAACCACGTTCTTACCCAGGCTTTCAAATGTTTTACTCTTCCCAACATCCTGTTCATGCCCTCAACCAGTATCTCCTGATTGGCGTGAGGCAATGGGTGAGGAATTTGATGCACTTATTTCAAACGGTACATGGTCTCTCTGCTCTCCTCCTCCTAATCACAATATTATACGTAATAAGTGGGTGTACAAGGTAAAATAGAAGCAAGATGGTACTATGGATAGATTTAAAGCCCGGTTGGTGGCTAAGGGGTTTGATCAAGAGTCTGGCGTGGATTTTATTGATACGTTTAGCCCAGATGTTAAATGTTCAACAATTCAGGTTCTTTTGGCCTTGGCAGTGCAGTTTGATTGGGGTATCCGTCAATTGGATGTATCCAATGCATTTCTTCATGGCAATTTATTGGAGGAAGTATATATGGAGCAACCTCGGGGATTTGTGGATTCTCAATTTCCCAACCACGTGTGCCAGTTACACAAGTCTTTGTATGGCCTCAAACAAGCACCCCGTGCATGGTTCACACGGTTATGTAAGGCTCTTACGGATATTGGGTTTGTCCAATCTTCAGTGGACTCATCCTTATTTATGTTCCATCATAATGACATTCACATTTTTATCTTGATTTATGTTGATGATATACTTGTTATGGGTACTCATCCATCTCATATTTTTGGTGTTATTACTAAATTACAGCAAGTATTCAAGTTGAAGGATCTTGGTCCCTTGTCTAGGACGAAGATGTTGGGTGCCAAACCATACCCTTCCCCATGCCTTGCTGGTTCCAGATTGTCCAAAACTGCTGGTGACCCGCTTTCTTCCACAAACATAACTAAATTCAGACGAACCGTGGGTGCCTTGCAATATTGTACAATGACAAGACCGGATATTGCATTTGCTGTAAATCAATTATGCCAACATATGCACAATCCCTCATCCCTTCATTGGACTGCTGCAAAACGTGTGCGTCGCAACCTTAAAGGCACTATTGATCACGGTTTATGGTATACAAAGGGTCATCTTTCTCTCCAAGCATTTTGTGACTCAAATTGGGCCAGGGATCCTGATGATCGACGATCTACTACAGGTATTGGTGTTTTCTTGGGATCTTGTCTTGTTTCGTGGATGGCAAAGAAGCAACCTATTGTTGCTATCAAGTACGGAAGCCGAATATCGTGCTATGTCGATTGCTACTGTTGACCTGTTTTGGTTACACATGTTATTCAAAGAAATTTGCATTCCATAATATTCTACACCCATCCTATGGTGTGATAATATTAGTGCTCTTGCTTTGGCTTCTAATCCAGTGTATCATGCGAGAACAAAACATATCTAGATCGATTATCACTTCATTCGAGATAAAGTGATTAATCATGATATTTCGATTAAATTTAATAGCACTCACAATCAAATTGCTGATATATTTTCTAAGGGTCTCAGTTTTGTCCGCTTTGGCACTCTACGCAACAAGCTTATGGTATGCTCTGCCCCCATTGGCTTGCGGGGGGATGTTAACAACATATCTTCTACCCCATCATCAGACTCCAACACTATCTAAACAACCAAGCTGTCAGAGATTTGTTCTATTACTTGATATACTGCAGTTGCTGATATAGTGCAGAAGATAATTATTCAAATATTATTGTTATAATTTAAATTCATATGTATATATAGCTAGATATTATTTGATTCACTGTACCTGTATAAATATACACATTTGATAGTAATACAAATCATTCAATCTCAAAAGCTTTCAGTATTAACCAAGACCTCGCATGACAAATTTTTGATCCAATAAATACCATACCCATGTAACCAAACAAAGTAGAAGGACTTTTCAGTTTTAAATTTGTACATGGTAGAGGCTGCTTCCTGGTGGGACGTTTTCCACGTACAAGAAATGATGAGCAAGTAAAATGACTAATTAATTTTAGGGTAAAATACAAAATTGGTCATTATGATTTTCGTGTGTATCAAATTAGTCCTTTAATTTTCAAAAGTGATAAATTTGCCATTGTACTTTCTAATACTGTAAAATCAATCTTTCCATCGATTTTCCATGAGTACAAAATTGAGATGGACTTGTTTCCACTTTGATTTTCCTTCTCATAGTAATATATATACATATTCACCTGGTGATTGAAGTACTAGTAGTAGTGTAAAACTAATGACCTCTACTTCATAAGGTGTGGTCTCAAACCGATTGAAGTAAATGCAGAGGAAGAGAAATGACCAATTAATTTTAAGAAGGGGATTTAAAGTAACAAGTAAAATTTCTTGTAGAGTATAGGTGAATAGTTTGAAGTTTCACTCGCACGATAATCCCTTCGAAACTACCTGAAGGTTGTCTATGAGATGGGATGAAGATCGTGATCGGTCGAGGTGAGACCTTGGATTGGAGTCAGTTCGATAATGATAGTGTGGCATTTCTTCTTCCAATTATTGAATGGAGAATTCATTTATTTATTTTCAGAAAGAAAGACAATTTGAGATGGAGCTGTAAAGAGATAGAATAAATCACTTATTGGATAATTCATGATTTAAAAGGACAAATTTTCTGCGAGTGAATCGGGACGAACGAAGAATAATAGAAAATAAACGAAGGCCAGCAGAAAATAAAGCTAGACCCATGTTGAAAAGCGACTCACTGACCAACAATGGATTTTTGGGTAGAGTCTCACTGCTAAAAGAAAGATGAGTGGCACCTCCCAAAGAGAAGTTGCATCTCGAACAAAAGCATCACACTCACACACATAATTTCAAATTTAAAAATCTTTACTCATCTATTAAAATAATTACACTTGCATCACCTTATATAACCAATTTATTGAATAATAAAAACATAACACAAAAAGGACTCTACTACGTAGAAACAAAAGATGAATATAACATATAGAAATAGAAACAGAAATATGATAAGAAACAAAACACGATTACACTCGAAAAAAAATGACATAACATTGGTAAAGGCTCGAGGCTTCTTTAACGCAATGAATTCCCTAAGGAATGCTGACGTTTGGGAGCTTCTCAACGACCCATGTTGATAAGCTTGAGAATAAAAAAAAAATGGTTAATTGGTGATGTAGCTTGACTCAATGTCAGTGAGGCTTCAACATCAAGTATGGTTCGGTTGCCACTTAAACATTAAATCGTAGTTTTGAGACCCAAAATTGTATGCGTAAATCCCATCCTCGTGAACCCTCCAGCGGCCCTCTGAATTAGGATGGGGGCAATACTTTTTAAAAAAACCATCATCGTACTTGAAGATAGTGAAGCTTTGATGTCCTCCTTCCCAAGTCAAGTTGCAGAAGTCGAGTGTGGTGCGAAAAAGTTTCCTCTAAAAACCCAAGAGAACTCTGAATGGGCAGGGATCAAGTGGAGGCCAAGATCATTCTCTCTTGACTGACAACGAGCTTTTAGAAGTGCTCTTTGGAACTGGTTTTCAATGTGATTCAGGTAAGCGTTGAAAAATTAGTGGATGACTCATGCAACAATGGGCCAAGAGAATGAAAAGGACTACTAGTCTAGAATTACTCATTTTCTCTACGATTTCCAATGCTTTTGATTTCCTGCTACTTCTTGTCCCTTTAAATAGAATTTAGATCCCCTACAATTTATTTTGAATTACAGAATTTTAGGAGCTTATTCTATTGTAGATTTGGAAATAGTTTTTTTTTGTTTTTTTTTTTTTTTTTGTTTCCAAAACAACTAAATCGATTTCTAGCATGTAAGCATGCGTTTGCAATCAGTTTTAAAAACAAAAAAGCTAGAAACGGAAACACGGGTTAATAGGGCTCAAAACACGGGTGGAACCTATTTCTAACATAAGTGCACTGTGCCGCACAGTACCCATGATCCGTGGTTCTCATTCTCACATAGGCATCTTCCTCAACCTTCTTCATCCTACTCAACGTGCTCGCATTTACTCCCTACTTGCATGCTCAGACCAAAATCACTCACCCAAGTGCATTGCAATGGCATTACACTCTCTCTATTTGAATTCAACTACCCTATGAAGTCGATAATTTTCATATGATTCGTAGAGTTCTTTCTTTTATTGTGCTAAAATATTTGGGCAAAGTTTACAAAGAAAAAGGAAGATGACTAGTGCACAAGTATTTTTGGGTACTCGTCCATATGATGTCTTTAAATCCAACATCCTCTCGCGGAGAAAAGGTATTGAGTTCGCTCCTAGTCTTTTTCATTTCACCGCCATTTCAATTCAAAATTCCGTGTATTGGGCCACACCGGTTGAGAAGAAGTTTGAGCTTACACTTGAGGGAGAGAATTATAATTTAATTTATATGATTAAAAGTCGACCATTTTCCATTTCCTATCGACTTAAACATTATGGATAATTGGTGATGTAACATTTGTCGGGCATTTAAAAAGAATACAAGCAAGTGCACTGAACTAATATCAATAGAATGGAAAACAAACATACATACAGCTAAAATAATATAAGATTCCAGAATTTCAGCTCTTCCACGGAGTAAAAGAAACATAATACATCCTTGGTGCAAATTTGATCCCCTTCCTTTTCTGAGATTCATGAGATGATTATACCCTGTATTGACCTCTTGCACCCCACCTATAAATTTATTCGCACTTAACAATTTAACCATGTTTAAACAGAGGCCTGCTAACGACTCATTTTCTAGTTTTGAAGGAGAGTATTAACCAAGACCTCGCTTGGCAAATATTTGATCCAATAGATACCATATCCATGTAACCAAACAAAGTAGAAGGACTTTTCAGTTTTAAATTTGTACATGGTAGAGGCTGCTTCCTGGTGGGACGTTTTCCGTGTACAGGAATTGATGAGCAAGTAAAATGACCAATTAATTTTAGGGTAAAATACAAAATTGGTCATTATGATTTTCGTGCGTATTAAATTAGACCTTAAATTTTCATAAGTGATAAATTTGTCATTGAACTTTCTAATACTATAAAATAAATCTTTCCTTCGATTTTCCAAGAGTACAAAATTGAGATGGACTTGTTTCCACTTTCATTTTCTGTATCATAGTAATATATATACATATTCACCTGGCAATTGAAGTATTAGTAGTAGTGTAAAACTAATGACCTCTACTTCATAAAGAGTGATCCCCAACCGATTGAAGTAAATGCAGAGGAAGAGAAATGACCAATTAATTTTAAGAAGGGAATTTAAATTGACAAGTAAAATTTCTTGCAGAGTATAGGTGAACAGTTTGAAGTTTCACTCGTACAATAATCCCTTCGAAACTGCCTGAAGGTTGTGTATTAGACGGGATGAAGATTGCGATCGGTCGAGGTGAGACCTTGGATTGGAGTCAATTCGATAACGATAGAGTGGCATTCCCTCTTCCAGTTATTTATTGGAGAATTCATTTATTTATTTTAGGAAAGAAAGAAAGAGAATTTAAGATGGAGGTGTAAAGAGATAGAATAAATCACTTATCGGATAATTCGTGATTGAAAAGGACATATTTTCAGCAAGTGAGTCGGGACGAACGAAGAATAATAGAAGATAAACGAAGCCTAGCAGAAAATAAAGCTAGACCCATGTTGAAAAGCAACTCACTGACCAACAATGGAATTTTGGGTAGAGTCGCACCGCTAAAAGAAAGATGAGTCGCACCGCACAAAGAGAAGTTGCATCTCGAACACAAGCATCACACTCACACACATAATTTCAAATTTCAAAATCTTTACTCATCTATTAAAATAATTACACTTGCATCACCTTATATAACCAATTTATTGAATAATAAAAACATAACATAGACAGGACTCTACTACGTAGAAACAAAAAATGAATAGAACATATAGAAATAGAAACAGAAATAAGATAAGAAACAAAACAAGATTACACTAGAAAATAAAATGACATAACATTAGTAAAGGATCGAGGCTTCTTTAACGCAATGAATTCCCTAAGGAATGCTGACGTTTGGGAGCTTCTCAACGACCCATGTTGATAAGCTTGAGAATAAAAAAAAATGGTTAATTGGTGATGTAGCTTGACTCAGCACAGTGAGGCTTCAACTTCAAGTATGGTTCGGTTGCCACTTGAACATTAAATCGTAGTTTTGAGACCCAAAATTGTATGCGTAAATCCCATCCTCGTGAATCCTCCAGCGGCACTCTGAATTAGGATGGGGGCAATACTTTTTAAGAAAACCATCATCGTACTTGAAGATGGTGAAGCTCCGATGTCCTCCTTCCCAAGTCAAGTTGCAGAAGTAGAGTGTGGTGCGAAAAAAGTTTCCTCTAAAAACCCAAGAAAACTCAGAATGGGCAGGGATCAAGTGGAGGCCAAGATCATTGTCTCTTGACTGACAACGAGCTCCAAGAAGTGCTCTTTGGAACTGGTTTTCAATGTGAATCTGGTAAGCGTTGCAAATTAGCGGATGACTCATGCAACAAAGGGCCAAGACAACGAAAAAGACTACTAGTCCAGAATTACTCATTTTCTCTACGATTTCCAAGGCTTTTGTTTTCCTCCTACTTCTTGTCCCTTTAAATAGAATTAGGATCCCTTGCAATTTATTTCGGATTACAGAATTTTAGGAGCTTATTCGGTTGCAGATTTGGAAACAGTTTTTTTTTTTTTTCCCAAAACGACAAAACCAATTTCTAGCATGCAACCATACGTTCGCAATCAGTTTTAAAAACAAAAAAGCTAGAAATGGAAATATGGAAACAACTCTAAGTTGTCTTCGAAAACAGATTAGTAGCGCTCAAAACACGCGTGAAACCTATTTCTAACTTAAGTACACTGTGCCGCACAGTACCCATGATCCGTGGTTCTCATCCTCAGATAGCCATCTTCCTCAACCTTCTTCATCCTACTCAATGTGCTCGCATTCACTCCCCATTTGTATGCTCAGACCAAAATCACTCACCCAAGTGCATTGCAATGCCCTTACACTCCCTTTATTTGTCTTCATCTACCCTATGAAATTGATAATTTTCATGTGATTCATAGAGTTCTTTCTTTTATTTCGCTAAAATATTTGGGTAAAGTCCACAAATATCCTCTAGTTCAAGTTTGAAATATTGATAGAAGCAAAAGTTCCACGTAAACGTTTTAGCTGTTCGAAAAACTATTTGCCCCTACTTTTTCTGGTGCTTTCAATAATTGGAATCAATGTGTTGGAAGTAAATGTTTTGTCTTTTAAACAATGATTGTCATATATAACATAAAGATGCCCCTTCAACTACCAACCTTTTTTAAAAGTTGACCATTTTCCATTTCCTATTGGCTTAAACATTGTGGATAATTGGTGATGTAACATTTGTCAGAAATTTAAAAAGAATACAAGCAAGTGCACTGAACCAATATGAATAGAATGGAAAACAAACATATATACATGTAAAATATTATAAGATTCCAGAATTTCAGCTCTTCCACGGAGTAAAAGAAACATAATACAACTTTGGTGCAAATTTAATCCCCTTCCTTTTCTGAAATTCATGTGACGATTAAACCCTGTATTGACCTCTTGTGCCCCACCTATAAATTTGTTTGCACTTAACAATTTAACCATGTTTAAACGGAGGCTAGCTAACAAATCATTTTCTACTTTTGAAGGTGAGTATTAACCAAGACCTCACATGAAAATTTTTTGATCCAACAGATACCATACCCATGTAACCAAACAAAGTAGAAGGACTATTCAGTTTTAAATTTGTACATGGCAGAGGCTGCTTCCTGGTGGGACGTTTTCTGTGCACAGGAAATGATGAGCATGGAAAATGACTAATTAATTTTAGGGAAAAATACAAAATTGGTCATTATGATTTTCGTGCGTATCAAATTAGTCCTTTAATTTTCAAAAGTGATAAATTTGTCATTGTACTTTCTAATACTGTAAAAGAAATCTTTCCATCGATTTTCCATGAGTACAAAATTGAGATGGACTTCTTTCCACTTTTATTTTCCTTCTCATAGTAATATATATACATATTCACCGGGCGATTGAAGTACTAGTAGTAGTGTAAAACTAATGACCTCTACTTCATAAGGTGTGGTCCCCAATCGATTGAAGTTAATGCAGACGAAGAGAAATGACCAATTAATTTTAAGAAGGGGATTTAAATTGACAAGTAAAATTTCTTGCAGAGTATAGGTGAACAGTTTGAAGTTTCACACAATAATCACTTCGAAACTACCTGAAGGTTGTGTATGAGACGAGATGAAGATTGGGATCAGTCGAGGTGAGACCTTGGATTCGAGTTAGTTCGATAATGATAGAGAGGCATTACCTCTTCCAGCTATTTATTGGAGAATTCATTTATTTATTTTAAGAAAGAAAGAAAAAAAGAAAGACAAATTGAGATGGAGCTATAAAGAGATAGAATAAATCACTTATTGGGTAATTCATGATTTAAAAGGACATATTTTCAGCGAGTGAATAGGGACGAACGAAGAATAACAGAAAATAAACGAAGACCAACAGAAAATAAAGCTAGACCCTTGTTGTAAAGGAAGCCACTGACCAACAATGGATTTTTGGGTAGAGTCTCACCGCTAAAAGATAGATGAGTCGCACCTCACGAAGAGAAGTTGCATCTCGAACAAAAGCATCACACTCATACACATAATTTCAAATTTAAAAATCTTTACTCAACCATTCAAATAATTAGACTTGCATCACCTTATATAACCAATTTATTGAATAATAAAAACAAAACACAGAAAGGACTCTACTACGTAGAAACAAAAGATGAATAGAACATATAGAAATAGAAACAGAAATAAGATAAGAAACAAAACACGATTACACTAGAAAATCAAATGACATAACATTATTAATGGCTCGAGGATTCTTTAACGCAATGAATTCCCTAAGGAATGTTGACATTTAGGAGCTTCTTAACGACCCATGCTGATAAGCTTGGGAATTAAAAAAAATGGTTAATTGGTGATATAGCTTGACTCAGCATCAGTGCGGCTTCAACTTCAAGTATGGTTCGGTTGCCACTTAAACATTAAATCGTAGTTTTGAGACCCAAAATTGTATGCGTAAATCCCATCCTCGTGAACCCTCCAGGGGCACTCTGAATTAGGATGGGGGCAATACTTTTTAAGAAAACCATCATCATTCTTGACGATAGTGAAGCTCTGATGTCCTCCTTCCCAAGTTAAGTTGTAGAAGTAGAGTGTGGTGCGAAAAAGTTTCCTCTAAAAACCCAAGAGAACTCAGAATGGGCAGGGATCAAGTGGAGGCCAAGATCATTGTCTCTTGACTGACAATGAGCTCCTAGAAGTGCTCTTTGGAACCGGTTTTCAATGTGAATCTGGTAGGCGTTGCAAATTAGCGGTTGATTCATGCAACAAAGGGCCAACACAAGGAAAAAGACTACTAGTCCAGAATTAATCATTTTCTCTACGATTTCCAAGGCTTTTGATTTCCTCCTACTTCTTGTCTCTTTAAATAGAATTAGGATCCCCTACAATTTATTTCGAATTACAGAATTTTATGAGCTTATTTGGTTGTAGATTTGGAAACAGTTTTTTTTCTTTTTTTTTTTTTGTTTCCAAAACAACAAAACCTATTTCTAGCATGTAACCAAGCGTTTGAAATCAGTTTTAAAAACAAAAAAGCTAGAAATGGAAATATGGAAACAACTCTAAGTTGTCTTCGAAAACAGGTTAATAGAGCTTAAAACACGTGTGGAACCTATTTCTAACTTAAGTGCACTGTGCCGCATAGTACCCACGATCCGTGGTTCTCATCCTCAGATAGCCATCTTCCTCAACCTTCTTCATCCAACTCAACATGCTCGCATTCACTCCCCACTTGCTTGCTCGGACCAAAATCACTCACCCAAGTGCATTGCAATGCCATTACACTCCCTCTATTAGTCTTCATCTACCCTATGAAGTCGATAATTTTCATGTGATTCATAGAGTTCTTTCTTTTATTGTGCTAAAATATTTGGGCAAAGTCCACAAATATCCTCTAGTTCAAGTTTGAAATATTGACAGAAGGAAAAGTTCCACATAAACGTTTTAGCTGTTTGAAAAACTCTTTGCCCCTACTTTTTCTGGTGCTTTAAATAATTGGAATCAATGTGTTGGAAGTAAATGTTTTGTCTTTTAAACATTGATTGTCATATATAATGTAAAGAAGCCCCTTCAACAACCAACCTTTTTTAAAAGTCCCAATAAGTTTAAAGTGTTGTAGAATGGTACATCAAACTACCAAAGTGTGCCGAAAGGGAACTTTTTTATTATATTCCGATAATACCCATTATTCTCACGAGAACTTAAATACAAAACAAAACTATACAATTTTATAAAATAAAAATTTAAAATTAAAAACAACCAATGGGTTGGTTAAATAGAAAAACAGAAAAAACTACATTTTTTTGGATAAATAAAAAATTATTTACTGTATTATGAATGAACTAGAAATCGCTCGTGCAGAGTAAAAGATAGGCATAAATACTACCCCTCCACCTCTGGGGGTAAATCGTAGATCACTGCTTTCCTTTTTCATTTACTTTTTTTTTTTTTTTTTAGAAGGAAATAATTTTTAATTTATTGATTTATTAATTTAGTTTTTGAGAATAAGGGTAGTATAGGAATACAATAAAAAACAGTGTATTTGCTGACACATTTTGGTCGTTTAATGTACCATTCCAAAACACTTTAAACGTCATGCTGCTATTTCAAAGACGACTGTTAGTTTAAGGGCTTTCTTTTCTTCCCATTTCTTTTGTAAGAATTTATATGTCAAACAATTTGTCCGTTTTGGTCTCAATTTTAGAAATTAGTAAATAAGATCAAAAAGAGTAAAAAAAGAATCAAAAAAAGAAAAAAAAGAAAAGAAAACAAAGAAAAAGGAAGATGACTATTGCACAACTATTTTTGGGTACTTGTCAATATGATGTCTTTAAATCCAACATCCTCTCGCGGAGACAAGGTATTGAGTTCACTCCTTGTCTTTTTCATTACACCGCCATATGAATTCAAAATTCCATGTATTGGGCCACACCGATTGAGAAGGAGTTTGAGATTACACTTGGGGGAGAGTATTATAATATAATTTATATGATTAAAAGTTGACCATTTTCCATTTCCTATCGACTTAAACATTGTGGATAATTGGTGATGTAACATTTGTCGGAAATTTAAAAAGAATACAAGCAAGTGCACTGAACCAATATCAATAGAATGGAAAACAAACATACATACAGGTAAAATAATATAAGATTCCAGAATTTCAGCTCTTCCACGGAGTAAAAGAAACATAATACATCCTTGGTGCAAATTTGATCCCGTTCCTTTTTTGAGATTCATAAGATGATTAAACCCTGTATTGACCTCTTGCGCCCCACCTATAAATTTGTTCGCACATAACAATTTAACCATGTTTAAACGGAGGCTTGCTAACGACTCATTTTCTAGTTTTGAAGGAGAGTATTAACCAAGTCCTTGCTTGACAAATATTTGATCCAACAGATACCATACCCATGTAACCAAACAAAGTAGAAGGACTATTCAGTTTTAAATTTGTACATGGCAGAGGCTGCTTCCTGGTGGGACGTTTTCTGTGCACAGGAAATGATGAGCATGGAAAATGACTAATTAATTTTAGGGAAAAATACAAAATTGGTCATTATGATTTTCGTGCGTATCAAATTAGTCCTTTAATTTTCAAAAGTGATAAATTTGTCATTGTACTTTCTAATACTGTAAAATAAATCTTTCCATCGATTTTCCATGAGTACAAAATTGAGATGGACTTGTTTCCACTTTTATTTTCCTTGTCATAGTTATATATATACATATTCACCGGGCGATTGAAGTACTGGTAGTAGTGTAAAACTAATGACCTCTACTTCATAAGGTGTGGTCCCCAACTGATTGAAGTAAATGCAGAGGAAGAGAAATGACCAATTAATTTTAAGAAGGGGATTTAAACTAACAAGTAAAATTTCTTGCAGAGTATAGGTGAACAGTTTGAAGTTTCACTCGCACAATAATCACTTCGAAACTACCTGAAGGTTGTGTATGAGACGAGATGAAGATTGGTATTGGTCGAGGTGAGACCTTGGATTGGAGTCAGTTCGATAATGATAAGAGGCATTCCCTCTTCCTGTTATTTATTGGAGAATTCATTTATTTATTTTAAGAAAGAAAGAAAAAAAGAAAGACAAATTCAGATGGAGCTATAAAGAGATAGAATAAATCATTTATTGGATAATTCATGATTTAAAAGGACATATTTTCAGCGAGTTAAGAGGGACGAACGAAGAATAACTGAAAATAAACGAAGACCAGCAGAAAATAAAGCTAGACCCATGTTTTAAAGCAAGCCACAGACCAACAATGGATTTTTGGGTAGAGTCTCACCGCTAAAAGGTAGATGAGTCGCACCTCATGAAGAGAAGTTGCATCTCGACCAAAAGCATCACACTCATACACATAATTTCAAATTTAAAAATCTTTACTCATCCATTCAAATAATTAGACTTGCATCACCTTATATAACCAATTTATTGAATAATATAAACATAACACAGAAAGGACTCTACTACGTAGAAACAAAAGATGAATAGAACATATAGAAATAGAAACAGAAATAAGATAAGAAACAAAACACGATTACACTAGAAAATCAAATGACATAACATTATTAATGGCTCGAGGATTCTTCAACGCAATGAATTCCCTAAGGAATGCTGACGTATAGGAGCTTCTCAACGACCCACGCTGATAAGCTTGGGAATTAAAAAAAATGGTTAATTGGTGATGTAGCTTGACTCAGCATCAGTGAGGCTTCAACTTCAAGTATGGTTCAGTTGCCACTTAAACATTAAATCGTAGTTTTGAGACCCAAAATTGTATGCGTAAATCCCATCCTCGTGAACCCTCCAGCGGCACTCTGAATTAGGATGGGGGCAATACTTTGTAAGAAAACCATCATCATACTTGATGATAGGGAAGCTCTGATGTCCTCCTTCCCAAGTTAAGTTGCAGAAGTAGAGTGTGGTGCGAAAAAGTTTCCTCTAAAAACCCAAGAGAACTCAGAATGGGCAGGGATCAAGTGGAGGCCAAGATTATTGTCTCTTGACTGACAACGAGCTCCTAGAAGTGCTCTTTGGAACCGGTTTTCAATGTGAATCTGGTAGGCGTTGCAAATTAGCGGTTGATTCATGCAACAAAGGGCCAACACAATGAAAAAGACTACTAGTCCAGAATTAATCATTTTCTCTACGACTTCCAAAGCTTTTCATTTCCTCCTACTTCTTGTCCCTTTAAATAGAATTAGGATCCCCTACAATTTATTTCGAATTACAGAATTTTTTGTGCTTATTCGGTCACAGATTTGGAAACAGTTTTTTTTTTTTGCTTCCAAAACAACAAAACCTATTTCTAGCATGTACCCATGCTTTTGCAATAAGTTTTAAAAACAAAAAAGCTAGAAACGGAAATATGGAAACAACTCTAAGTTGTGACCGAAAACAGGTTAATAGCACTCAAAACACACGTGGAACCTATTTCTAACTTAAGTGCACTGTGCTGCACAGTACCCATGATCCGTGGTGCTCATCCTCACATAGGCATCTTCCTGAACCTTCTTCATCCTACTCAACGTGCTCGCATTCACTCCCTACTTGTATGCTCATACCAAAATCACTCACCCAAGTGCAATGCAATGGCATTACACTCCCTCTATTTGTCTTCATCTACCCTATGAAGTCGATATTTTCATGTGATTCATAGAGTGCTTTCCTTTATTGTGCTAAAATATTTTGGCAAAGTTTACAAATATCCTTTACTTCAAGTTTGAAACATTGACAGATGGAAAAGTTCCCCCTTAAACGTTTTAGCTGTTCGAAGAACTCTTTGCCCCTAATTTTTCTTGTGCTTTAAATAATCGTAATAAATGTTTTGGAAGTAAATGTTTTGTCTTTTAAACATGGATTGTCATATATAACGTAAAGAAGCCCCTTCAACTACCAACCTTTTTTAAAAGTCGCAATAAGTTTAAAGTGTTGTAAAATGGTACATCAAACTACCAGAGTGTGCCGAAAGGGAACCTTTTTTTTATATTCGATAATATCCTTATTCTCCTAAGAACATAAATACAAAACTAAACTATAAGATTTTATAAAATAAAAAATAAAAACAACCAATGGGTTGGTTAAATAGAAAAACAGAAAAACAAAATTTTTTTGGACAAATAAAAAATTATTTACTGTGTTTGGAATAAACTAGAAATCGCTTGTGCAGTGTAAAAGATAGGCATAAATACTACCCTGCCACCTCTAGGGTAAATCGCAAACTGCTGCTTTCCTTTTTCTTTTTCTTTTTTGTTTTTGGTTTTTTTTTTATTTTTTTTTTTAGAAAGAAATAATTTTTAAATTATTGATTTAATAATTTAGTTTTTGAGAATAACGTTATTATAGGAATACAATAATAAACAGTTGCTTTTCTGACACATTTTGGTAGTTTAATGTACCATTCTAAAACACTTTAAACGTCATGCCGCTATTTCAAAGACGGCTGTTAGTTGAAGGGATTTCTTTTCTTCCCATGTTTTTGTAAGAATTTATATGTCAAACAATTCGTCCGTTTTGGTCTCAATTTTAGAAATTAATAAATAAGTTACAAAGAGTAAAAAAGGCAAAAAAAAAAAAAAAAAAATGAAAACAAAGAAAAAGGATGATGACTAGTGCACAACTATTTTTGGGTACTTGTCCATATGATGTCTTTAAATCCAACATCCTCTCGCGGAGACAAGGTATTGAGTTTGCTCCTTGTCTTTTTCATTCCACCGCCATTTCAATTCAAAATTCTGTGTATTGGGCCACACCGGTTGAGAAGGAGTTTGAGCTTACACTTGAGGGAGAGTATTATAATATAATTTATATGATTAAAAGTCGACCATTTTCCATTTCCTATCGGCTTAAACATTGTGGATATTTGGTGATGTAACATTTGTCAGGCATTTAAAAAGAACACAAGCAAGTGCACTGAACCAATATCAATAGAATGGAAAACAAACATCCATACAGGTAAAATAATATAAGATACCAGAATTTCAGCTCTTCCACGGAGTAAAAGAAACATACTACATCCTTGGTGCAAATTTGAACCCCTTCCTTTTTTGAGATTCATAAGATGATTAAACCCTGTATTGACCTCTTGCGCCCCACCTATAAATTTGTTCGCACATAACAATTTAACCATGTTTAAACGTAGGCTTGCTAACGACTCATTTTCTAGTTTTGAAGGAGAGTATTAACCAAGTACTTGCTTGACAAATATTTGATCCAACAGATACCATACCCATGTAACCAAACAAAGTAGAAGGACTATTCAGTTTTAAATTTGTACATGGCAGAGGCTGCTTCCTGGTGGGACGTTTTCTGTGCACAGGAAATGATGAGCATGGAAAATGACTAATTAATTTTAGGGAAAAATACAAAATTGGTCATTATGATTTTCGTGCGTATCAAATTAGTCCTTTAATTTTCAAAAGTGATAAATTTGTCATTGTACTTTCTAATACTGTAAAATAAATCTTTCCATCGATTTTCCATGAGTACAAAATTGAGATGGACTTGTTTCCACTTTTATTTTCCTTGTCATAGTTATATATATACATATTCACCGGGCGATTGAAGTACTGGTAGTAGTGTAAAACTAATGACCTCTACTTCATAAGGTGTGGTCCCCAACCGATTGAAGTAAATGCAGAGGAAGAGAAATGACCAATTAATTTCAAGAAGGGGATTTAAAATGACAAGTAAAATTTCTTGCAGAGTATAGGTGAACAGTTTGAAGTTTCAGTCGCACAATAATCACTTCGAAACTAGCTGAAGGTTGTGTATGAGACGAGATGAAGCTTGCGATCGGTCGAGGTGAGACCTTGGATTGGAGTCAGTTCGATAATGATAGAGAGGCATTCCCTCTTCCAGTTATTTATTGGAGAATTCATTTATTTATTTTAAGAAAGAAAGACAAATTGAGGTGGAGCTGTAAAGAGATAGAATAAATCACTTATTGGATAATTCCGGATTTAAAAGGACATATTTTCAGCGAGTGAATCGGGACGAATGAAGAATAACAGAAAATAAACGAAGGCCAGCAGAAAATAAAGCTAGACCCATGTTGAAAAGCAAGCCACTAACCAACAATGGATTTTTGGGTAGAGTCTCACCGCAAAAAGATAGATGAGTCGCACCTCACAAAGAGAAGTTGCATCACGAACAAAAGCATCACACTCATACACATAATTTCAAATTTAAAAATCTTTACTCATCCATTAAAATAATTATAATTTCAAATTTAAAAATCTTTACTCATCCATTAAAATAATTACACTCGCATCACCATATATAACCAAATTATTGAATAATAAAAACATCACACAGAAAGGACTCTACTACGTAGAAACAAAAGATCAGTAGAACATATAGAAATAGAAACAGAAATAAGATAAGAAACAAAACACGATTACACTAGAAAATTAAATGACATAACATTATTAATGGCTCGAGGCTTCTTTAACGCAATGAATTCCCTAAGGAATGCTGACGTTTGGGAGCTTCTCAACGATCCATGCTGATAAGCTTGGGAATTAAAAAAAATGGTTAATTAATGATGTAACTTGACTCAGCATCAGTGAGGCTTCAACTTCAAGTATGGTTTGGTTGCCACTTAAACATTAAATCGTAGTTTTGAGACCCAAAATTGTATGCGTAAATCCCATCCTCGTGAACCCTCCAGCGACACTCTGAATTAGGATTGGGGCAATACTTTTTAAGAAAACCATCATCGTACTTCAAGATAGTGAAGCTCTGATGTCCTCCTTCCCAAGTCAAGTTGCAGAAGTAGAGTGTGGTGCGAAAAAAGTTTCATCTAAAAACCCAAGAGAACTCAGAATGGGCAGGGATGAAGTGAAAGCCAAGATCATTGTCTCTTGACTGACAACGAGCTCCTAGAAGTGCTCTTTGGAACTGGTTTTCGATGTGAATCTGGTAAGCGTTGCAAATTAGCGGTTGACTCATGCAACAAAGGGCCAAGACAATGAAAAAGACTACTAGTCCAGAATTACTCATTTTCTCTAGGATTTCCAATGCTATTCATTTCCTCCTACTTCTTGTCCCTTTAAATAGAATTAGGATACCCTACAATTTATTTCGAATTACAGAATTTTACGTGCTTATTCGGTTGCAGATTTGGAAACTGTTTTTTTTTTTTTTTTTTTTTGTTTCCAAAACAACAAAACCTATTTCTAGCATGTAACCATGCGTTTGCAATCAGTTTTAAAAACAAAAAAGCTAGAAACGGAAATATGGAAACAACTTTAAGTTGTCATCGAAAACAGGTTAATAGCACTCAAAACACACGTGGAACCTATTTCTAACTTAAGTGCACTGTGCCGCACAGTACCCATGATCCGTGGTGCTCATCCTCACATAGGCATCTTCCTCAACCTTCTTCATCCTACTCAACGTTCTCGCATTCACTCCTTACTTGTATGCTCATACCAAAATCACTCACCCAAGTGCAATGCAATGGCATTACACTCCCTTTATTTGTCTTCGTCTACCCTATGAAGTCGATATTTTCATGTGATTCCTAGAGTTCTTTCCTTTATTGTGCTAAAATATTTTGGCAAAGTTTACAAATATCCTTTACTTCAAGTTTGAAATATTGACAGATGGAAAAGTTCCACGTAAACGTTTTAGCTGTTCGAAGAACTCTTTGCCCTTAATTTTTCTAGTGCTTTAAATAATCGTAATAAATGTTTTGGAAGTAAATGTTTTGTCTTTTAAACGTGGACTGTCATATATAACATAAAGATGCCCCTTCAACTACCAACCTTTTTTAAAAGTCGCAATAAGTTTAAAGTGTTGTAAAATGATACATCAAACTACCAGAGTGTGCCGAAAGGGAACCTTTTTATTATATTCCGATAATATCCTTATTCTCCTAAGAACATAAATACAAAACTAAACTATACGATTTTATAAAATAAAAAATAAAAACAACCAATGGGTTGGTTAAATAGAAAAACAGAAATACAAAATTTTTTTGGATAAATAAAAAATTATTTACTGTGTTTGGAATAAACTAGAAATCGTTCGTGCAGTGTAAAAGATAGGCATAAATACTACCCCTCCACCTCTGGGGGTAAATCGCAGACTGCCGCTTTCCTTTTTCTTTTTCTTTTTTGTTTTTGGTTTTTTTTTTTTTTTTTTTTTTAGAAAGAAATAATTTTTAAATTATTGATTTAATAATTTAGTTTTTGAGAATACCGTTATCATAGGAATACAATAATAAACAGTTGCTTTTCTGACACATTTTGGTAGTTTAATGTACCATTCTAAAACACTTTAAATGTCATGGTGCTATTTCAAAGACGGCTGTTAGTTGGGGCGCTTTTTTTTCTTCCCATATTTTTGTAAGAATTTATATGTCAAACAATTTGTCCGTTTTGGACTCAATTTTAGAAATTAGTAAATAAGGTCAGAAAGAGTAAAAAAAAAAAAAAAAAAAAAAAGGAAGATGATTAGTGCACAACTATTTTTGGGTACTAGTCCATACGATGTCTTTAAATCCAACATCCTCTTGTGGAGACAAGGTATTGAGTTCGCTCCTTGTCTTTTTCATATGATTAAAAGTCGACCATTTTCCATTTCCAATCGGCTTAAACATTGTGGATAATTGGTGATGTAACATTTGTCGGGCATTTAAAAAGAATACAAGCAAGTGCATTGAACCAATATCAATAGAATGGAAAAGAAACATACATACAGGTAAAATAATATAAGATTCCAGAATTTCAGCTCTTCCGCGGAGTAAAAGAAACATAATATATCGTTGGTGCAAATTTGATCCTTTTCCTTTTCTGAGATTCATGAGATGTTTAAACCATGTATTGACCTCTTGTGCCCCACCTATAAATTTGTTTGCACCTAACAATTTAACCATGTTTAAACAGAGGCCTGCTAACGACTCATTTTCTAGTTTTGAACGAGAGTATTAACCAAGACCTCGCATGACAAATATTTGATACAATAGATATCATACCCAAGTAACCAAACAAAGTAGAAGGACTTTTCAGTTTTAAATTTGTACATTGCAGAGGGTGCTTCCTGGTGGGACGTGTTCCATGCACAAGAAATGATGAGCAAGGAAATGACCAATTAATTTTAGGGTAAAATACAAAATTGGTCATTATGATTTTCTTGCGTATCAAATTAGTCCTTTAATTTTCAAAGGTGATAAATTTGTCATTGTACTTTCTAATACTGTGAAATAAATCTTTCCATCGATTTTTCATGAGTAGAAAATTGAGATGGACTTGTTTCCACTTTTATTTTCCTTAATTCTTCTAATTCATCTAGCTGTAGCTTCCTTTGCTCACCAGCCTTGGTGAGGTAGAAATTTAGCTGCTTTATAGCCCAATAAGCCCGGTGCTCCAATTGCACAAGGAGGTGACAAGCCTTGCCATAAACGAGTCGGTAGGGAGACATGCCAATTGGAGTCTTGAATGCAGTCCAGTATGCCCACAAGGCGTCATTGAGTCAACGAGATCAGTCTTTCCTTGTCGGGTTCACCGTCTTTTCTAATATCCTCTTGATTTCTCTGTTGGATATCTCAACTTGCCCACTTATCTGAGGATGGTAGGGAGTTGCAACTTTATAAGTAATGCCATACTTGTTCATGAGTTGCTCAAAATATCGGTTGCAAAAATGCTTCCCTCCATCATTGATGATAGCACGTGGTGTCCCAAAACGTGCGAACACATTTTCCTTCAAAAATTGCAACACGATTCTGTGATCATTAGTCTTGCATGCAATAGCCTCCACCTACTTGGAAACATAATCCACCGCCACAAGGATGAAAAGATACCCATAAGAATTAGGGAAGGGCCCCATGAAATCAATGCCCCAAACATCAAACAGCTCCACTATAAGGATCGGGTTCAACAGCATCATATTCCTTCTTCCAATGCTCCCCAACTTTTGACATCTATGACAGGCTAAACAGTAGGCATGGGCATCATGAAAAATGGAGGGCCAATAGAATCCACTTTGAAGAATCTTCACCGCTGTCTTTTTAGAACTGAAGTGTCCTCCACATGCATGATCATGGCAAAAAGATAGGACATTTTGCTGGTCATTTTTAGGAACACATCTCCTTATAATCTGATCTAGGTAGTATTTGAACAGGTAAGGATCATCCCAAAAGAAGTGCTTCGCCCCAGCCAAGAATTTTGATCTATCTTGCCTGGTCCAATGTGATGGCATTTAGGCAGTGACAAGGTAGTTCACTATATCTGCGAACCATGGTGCAGTAATTTGAGAGATGTGCATAAGTTGTTAATCAGGGAATGTCTCAACAATCGGCACGGCATTTTCATTGAAGTCTACAACTAGCCTGGATAGATGGTCAGCTACCACATTCTCGAAACCCTTCTTGTCCCGAATTTCAATATCAAACTCTTACAACAACAGAATCCACTGGATGAGACGAGATTTAGCATATTTCTTTGACAATAGATATTTCAATGCAGCATGATCCTAGTAGACTAAGACTTTAGATCCTAGCAAGTAAGATCTAAACTTATCTAGAGCAAACACTACAGCTAACAACTCCTTTTCAATAGTTGAGTTATGCATTATTCAGAGTCTTGCTTGCATAGTATATGACATGCAGAATCTTCTCTAGTTGCTGACCCAAAATAGCTCCCACTGCATAATCGGAGACATCACACATTATCTCGAACGAAACCCCCCAATTAGGAGGTTGAATGATTGGTGTAGAAGTTAAGGTCTTTTTCAGAATCTCAAAGGTTGTCTGGCACTTGTCATTGAAATCAAAAGGAACATCTTTTTCCAGTAGATTACATAGAGGTCTTGCTATCTTATGGAAGTCCTTGATGAATCTTCTGTAGAATCCAGCATGTCCTAGAGATGACCGAATCTCCTTAACTATTCGCAGGGGCGGAAGGTTAGAGATCAGGTCAACTAAGGTTAGAGATCAGATTAACCTTAGACCTGTCAACCTCAATACCTTTGTTGGAAATTACATGCACCAAAATAATTCCTTGTTTTACCATGATGTGGCAGTTTTCCCAATTCAGAACCAGATTCTTCTCCTTACACCATACTAGCACCAATGTGAGATGATGTAGACACTCCCCAAATGATGAACCGAAGACTGAGAAGTCATCCATGAAGATCTCTAGGTGACGTTCAACCATATCTGAAAAGATGCTGATCATGCATCGCTGAAAAGTGGCGGGTGCATTACACAATCCAAACGGCATATGACGATAGGGAAACGTACCAAATGGACAAGTGAAAGTAGTCTTCTCTTGATCTTCAGGGTCCAGTGGAATTTGGTTGTAGCTGGAGTAACCATTAAGGAAACAGTAGAACTCATGGCCTGCCAATCTCTCCAACATCTGATTGATGAAAGGTAGAGGAAAATGGTCTTTTCTTGTCACGACATTTAACTTCCTGTAGTCAATGCGCACTCTCTATCCTGACTGCACACGAGTGGGGACCAACTCATTTTCCTTGTTCTTGATAACTGTAATCCCTGCCTTCTTCGGCACCACATGAATGGGACTCACCCATTTGCTCTCAGAGATTGGGTATATGATTCCCACATCTAGAAGTTTAATTACCTCTACTCGAACTACCTCTTGCATGGCCGGATTTAACCGTCTCTGTGGCTCGCGAGAAGTTTTAGCATTTTCTTCCCGATGAATCTTATGCATCACTATTGCAGGGCTGATTCCTTTAATATCTTCTATTGACCACCCGATTGCTTCTTTATGCTCTCTCAAAACTTCTAGCAGCTTCTGTTCCTGATCACTATCCAGGTTGGCAGCAATGATCATTGGGAGAGATTCTATAGGATCTAGATACTTGTACTTCTGGTTGTCTGGTAAAGGCTTCAACTCCCGCTTGACTGGCTCAGCTGCTAATGAAGATGGATCAGGGGATGATGTCAAAGTAATTTATGCAATCTCCGTCTCTATCTCAAGAGTTGAGTCTAACAGGGCGTCAGCTTGTTCCAATAGAGTGTCCAGTTCCATGTCACTTCCTAGTGCAATCAGGCATTCTCCTAAGGGGTCTTCAATATCTGGTTCATTGATAGTTTTCTCTACTATCTCCTCAATTAAGCATGTGCCTCTGACCTCCTCATACTCAAATGGCTGCTTGCTGATATCAAAGATGTTCAGCTCCACAGTCATGTTTCCAAATGATATCTTCATGACTCCAGTTCTACAGTTGATTAGGGCATTAGCTGTAGCTAAAAAGCGACACCCTAATATGATTGGAACTTAAATTTCTGCATTTTCCATCTCTGCATCTAAGATGATGAAGTCCACAGGGTAATATAACTTATCAACTTTGATCAGCACGTCTTCAATAATTCCCCTTGGAACCCTCACAGATCTATCGGCCAACTGAAGTGTAATTGAAGTGGATTTCAACTCTCCCAATCCCAGCCTGAACATATACTGAATATGGTAGTAGATTTACACTGGCCCCCAAATCCAACGGAGCTTTTTCAACTCGATTGTCACCAATATTGCAAGCAATGGTAGGACATTTAGGGTCCTTATACTTTACAGGCATCTTGTATTGCAAGATAGAGCTGACCTGCTCAGTCAAATAAGCTTTCTTGGGGACTTTCGTCTTTCTCTTGATGGTGACCAAACCCTTCAGAAATTTGTCATAAGAAGGAACTTGCTAGATGGCATCTAGGAATGGAATGTTTATCTGCACTTGCTTGAACACTTCCAAAATAGCATCGAACTTCGAGCTCTTCTTTGGTGCTATTAGTCTTTTGGAATACGGACCTTTGGGTATATACTTTTTGGAAGGGTCCTCAGCAATCAGAATGGTAATGTCTGGTCCTGTGTCTTCTGTAGGCTTGTCCTGGTTTTCCTTCTCTTCTACAGCCTCTGTGGTCTCTTCAGGCATGACCACTTGATTATCCACTTGATTATCCACTTGTTTTCCTGACCTCAAAGTGTTGATGGCTTGTACATGATCCTGACCATGCATAGAGGCAGAGGAACTTCAAATCACAAATTGCCCTTTTGGGTTAGGCACAGGCTGACTAGGGAACTTTCCTCTTTCTCTTTTCCCCACTTGATTTGCTGTCTAGCCAACTTGTCCTTCTACAATGATCACGGCCTGCTTAAGTTCTTGTATGTCTCTATTGTTAGCCATGTTGGAATTCCTCATCTCCTGTACGATTTGATTGGTGAAACCTTTTAGCTCTTGTATATCTTGGGAATTGCTCATGGTAGCATTTTTCATATCTTGTATGTTCTTATCCATTGATTGCATGAATGCTTTCATCATGCCTTTCAGTGATGACTGTGGTGTAGGCTGTGGCCCATAAGTGGTGGATTGATAAGCAGGAGGTTGAGTTTGGTGAGAAGGCCTGAACTGATTCTGAGCTTGAGTGGATGTATCTCTTTGGTTCAATGGTTGATTTTGCTTCCAAGAGAAATTGGGGTGATTCCGCCACGCTGAATTGTAAGTTTTAGAAGAAGACGGTCCGGTTGTGGGTTTTCAGTATTCATTGAAGGCATTGACTTGCTTAGTTGGATAGTCTATTGACAGAGTTGGGTAGTTTTGAGTGAAGTGCATTTTACTCTCACATAACCCGCATGCATCAACTTGGTAAGTATCTGCTACATTCACTGGTTTGTTTAAGACCATAGGGTCAAACTGACGCCTGAGAACCTTGAACTCCTCACTTAATTCAGCATCATTCCTCACCTCATAGATGCCTCTAATCTTGGGAGCGGGTTGTTGTCTGTCCCAACTATCTTGAAAATCCCATTGTTGTGCTCGTTCAGCCATTTCGTCCAAAGTTTTATGGGCTTCATCCCCAATAAGACTTAAGAATTCTCTACCATTCATCGTCTCAAGCGAGTTTCGTTCACTTGGTGTTAGTCCCCTATAAAAAATTTGAACAAGCACCTCATTCTCAAACCCGTGGGGTGGGCATTTTATTGTAAGCTCTTTAAACTTCTCCCAGCTATTGGTGAATCTTTCCCCTTATTTCTGTCTGAAATTGGTGATTTGTAGACGGAGGGCATTGATTTTGGAAATTGGGAAAAACTTGTGGTAAAACTTGCTTTGCAGCATATCCCAAGAAGTGATAGATCTAGGTCTATTGTTGAGTAGCCAGGATTTTGCCCTAAAATGTAGGGACAGAGGGAATAATCGAAGACGCATCGCTTCTGTTGGGGCATTTTGCGTATTAACAATGTCGCAAATTTTCAAAAAAATCCTCTCATGAACATATGGATCCTCATTCTCTAATCCTCTAAATGTAGGATGGTGACCTATTGTACTCGGCTTCAGCTCCAAGCGAGTAGCTGGCAACACTATACACGACGGTGTGTTGGTAATATTGGGTACAAATAGCTCCCTAAGGGATCTAGGTTGCTTTCGTTCTCCCATCCTAATAGACTTTTCTGAATCAGACTCTGAACTTTGAGAATTGGTGGGTGAGTTTGGTGGCTGTCTTAGATTCTCTCTTGCCGTTCTTTCAATTTCAGGATCAAAAGTGTTTACCTCCAGTCATGAGGCGTGGCCCCCAACCGATTGAAGTAAGTGCTGAACAAGAGAAATGACCCATTAATTTTAAGATGGCAAGTTAAAGTGACAAGTAGAATTTCTTGTAGAGTATAGGTAAACATCAGTAATCCCTTTGAAACTACTTGAGGGCTGTGTGTGAGACGGGACGACAATCGCAATCGGTCGAGGTGAGACCTTGGATTGGAGTCAGTTCGATAATGATAGAGTGACATTCCTTCTTCGGCTTATTTATTGGAGAATACATTTATTAATTTTTAGAAAAAAAGAAAGACAAAGTTGTGAAGATATAGAATAAATCACTTATAGGAGAATTCATGATTTAAATGAACATATTGTCAGCGTGTGACTTGGAACGAACAAAGAATAACTGAAAATAAGTGAAGGTCAGTAGAAAATAAAGCTAGACCCATGTTGAAAAGGAACTCACTAGCCAACAAGGGATTGTTGGGTAGAGTCTCACCGCTGAAAGAAAGATGAGTCGCACCTCACAACGAGAAATTGCATCTCAAACAAAAGAATCACACTCAAACGCATAATTTCAAATTGAAAAAACTTTAGTCATCTATTAAAATAATTATACTTGCATCACCTTATATAACCAACTTATTGAATAATAAAAACATAACACAAAAAGGACTCTACTACGTAGAAACAAAAGATGAATCCAACATATAAAAATAGAAACAGAAATAGGATAAGAAACAAAACACGATTACACTAGAAAATAAAATGACATAACATTAGTAAAGGCTCGAGGCTTCTTTAACGTAATGAATTCCCTAAGGAATGCTGACTCTTGGGAGCTTCTCAACGACCCATGTTGATAAGCTTGAGAATAAAAAAATGGTTAATTGGTGATGTAGCTTGATGCAGTAGTAGTGACGCTTCAACTTCAAGTATGATTCGGTTGCCACTTAAACATTAAATCGTAGTTTCGACTCCCAAAATTGCAAGCGTAAATCCCATCCTCATGAACCCTCCAGTGGCACTCTGAATTTGGATGGGGACAATACTTTTTTAGAAAACCATTATCGTACTTGAAGATAGTGAAGGTCTGATGTCCAATGTCAAGTTGCAGAAGTAGAGTGTGGTGTGAAGAAATTTTCTTGTAAAAACCCAAGAGAACTCTGAATGGGCAGGGATCAAGTGGAGGCCTAGATCATTGTCTCTTGACTGACAACGATCTCCTAGAAGTGCTCATTGGAACTAGTTTTCAATGTGAATCTGGTAAGCATTGTAAATTAGCGGTTGACTCATGCAACAAAGAGCCAAGACAATAAAAATGACTACTACTCCAAAATTACTCATTTTCTTTACAATTTCCAATGCCTTTGATTTCCTCCTACTTCTTGTCCCTTTAAATAGGATTTGGATCCCCTACAATTTCTTTCAAATTATGGAATTTTAGGAGCTTATTCAGTTGCAGATTTGGAAATAGCTTATTCAGTTCCAAAACAGCAAAACCTGTTTCTACCGTGTAACCGTGCGCTTTAAAATAGTTCTGAAAGAAGTTGATTTTGCGGAATGATAAGTGCAGTTTTCTCATTAAGCTTAAATAGAAAAACATAGTTACAATTATAATCCATCACCAACTATATTAACATAAGTTGATGTGAATGAGATATCTAACAACATAACCCTATCATTTGACCTAATACTAATATGAAATTAATAACAAGAAAGGTTGAATGCAAGTAGATTACTTAAGAGTAATCTATTTGCATTCAATGACGTAATACACTTAGAAGTAGGAGATAAAGTAGGAATAGAAGTCTTCAGAAGAATCGCGTATGGGCTCGAGCGTAGTAGTGAGTGCGCTCGAGCCAACATAGGATGGCAACTAGCTGTTACTGGTCATTACAAGTGTGCTCGATCTCTCTGAGGCTTGCGCTCAATCGCAAGGGACAGCAAGCTTATCAGCAGTATGCTTAAAACGTTTGGCAATCAGTTTTAGAAACAAAAACGCTAAAAAGGGAAATATGGAAACAACTCTAAGTTGTCTTCGAAAACAGGTTTGTCTTTTTAGGAAACTAGTGCTCAAATCATGCACGAAACCGATTTCTAACTTGAGTGCTGCACTATGCCGCACAGTACCCATGTTCTGTGGTTCTCATCCTCACATAGCCATTATCCTCAACCTTCTTCATCCTACTTAACGTGCTCGCATTCACTCCCAACTTGTAAGCTCAAACCAAAATCACTCACCCAAGTGCATCGCAATGCCATTACACTCCCTCTATTTGTCTTCATCTACCCTATGAAGTCAATAACTTTCATATGATTCATCGAGTTCTTTCTGAAAAATGTATAAATGATTCCTAAAACTTGTTTGTCATAGTTTATGTGAAATGAACAAATACCAATTTAAAACCAATCAGTCACCAAAATAATCAAAACAATCAATCAATTAGACATAAGGATTTTTGTGACGAAGAGGAAACCTTTGAGAAAACGATCTAAAAGTAAAACCTCTCTCCGGCAGCCAAACCCAAGAAATCACTATCAAAAGATGTTCACAAATTACAGACACAAGGAACACTTACAAACCGATGCAAGCCCTTGACACTGTAAGAGCGACAAGCCTCCAACTCGTCTCCTCGCCCACAATCTTCTTCAACGTTATTCTCCTTTACCGGATCCTTCGGATAAACTTCTCAATGAAGTGCACAATCAAACTAACAAAATTCTCTATAAGGAATAAATTAGCTCCCAACAAATATTCTCTCTTAACAGAGCCTCTCACAAAAGCTAGCCTCTAATTTCATGCCTCTCTCTCTTAAAAGAGATGAATATATATGACCACCAAAACCCTAGAAATGACACACTTAAAATCACATTTTTGGCCTAAAACTTACGGGGTTTCTGGACAAGGTTAGTGCCTATCCAGATAGGGCCTTGCGAGCAAGCAAAAAGGGCTTGCTGGAAGTGCTGTCCGGATAGCCTAGCAACCTATCAGGATAGCCTTGCATTTAGGATGAAAATCTACTTGCATTTGAGATGTGTGTTAGTGCTTTGGAACGTCCATTTTGATCACGAATTCGCCAACAACAAGAACTTACAAACTCCGCCTTTGGCAATTTGATGACAAAACCAATATGTCGAGACATCCCATCAACTCCCCATATTTACTCCCCCTTTTTGTCATTGAATGACAAAAGGTCTCTATGATTACTGAAACACTCATAAAATACATCAAAGGCATATGTGGAACAGGAATAACATGAAAATAAAACTCATGATCACATATAAATGCATGAAGTATGCGACAAGATCATGAAGACACAACAAAAATAACTCCCCCTTAATGTATAACTCATTTATCAATAAGAAACTTGAAAAGAAAAACATGTTTCTCCCCCTCAAAAGTTAAATGAACACACATGATACACACATCAACAACTCATGTATTTCAACAATGAATATCCCAAACATGCTGCAAATATGCAAAATATACATGAGACTAGAAATGGCAAGAAAATCATATTGCTTAACCCAAGCAAAGAAAAATGTTCCATTCAACCCATGCTTGTGTGGTGTGTGTGTAAGCCATCGAATGAAAAAAATTACCAACTTACAAAAAGAGGAGAAAGTTTCACCAACATGAGGTTTTGACAAGTATATCAAATCAAAAGTCAAACCTTATTATACTAGGGCCTAGCCACTCTCATCCTATACATTTCTCTTTGTAAAACAATTTGCACAAGTTTGACACAGTGAAATAAATTCCTTTTGGAATATGATCTTCTGATTTTATTTGTTTCACTACTTTGTTTCTTTTTCTCTATGAGAAAGTGTCTTTAAACTTGTGGTGCTTATCACAAAAGAGAAAGCAGGAATTTTGAAGCCCTAGGTTCAACTAGCATATGGTCGATTTGCAAAAAATCTGACTAGTAAAAAACAAACCTCATGTAGTTACCTAACAAACCTCACATTTAAAATTAAGAAATAACCTGAAAATAAGCTTAAATGTGCACAAGAGATTAAGCATAGGTAAAACGTATCACATAAGCTCAGGCTTTAGGTAACCACAAAAACAAGTCCATTGACACAATTTTTCATCTCGTGCATATTAAGAACATTCTAAGACGCAAGGAATTAAATTCATGAAAGCAACATGAGAAATTAATGGACTATCTAAGTGCATAAGACAAAAAGAAAGAAAAGAAAAAAACAACGAAAGAAAAATATTTTTGTCTTTTTGAAATTTATCACAAAAGAAATGTACACAAACGAAAAACAATTGCAAAACAAATAAAACAAAAATGCAATGCAAAAAGAAAAACAGCATGCTCTAGGATATGCAAAGATATGCAAGAAAATCAATCCTAGGCATGTGGGTGACTCACCTAACATAAGGTGAGTTCATCACCACTCCCCCTCAAGGGGTGAACAGTATCATCCTTCATAACCCATACTTGAGAAATCTTAGGTCTAGACTTATGACTTTGCTCAAACTTATCTAGCCTAGATAGCACTTCTCTCATCATTATGACCAAGCACTTATTTTCTTTCCTAGAATAGGAATTTTCATTTATATGCACATGAGGTTTCAAATTAAAATAGTGAGGTCTAATGTGACCCACTTTTCCACAGTGATGGCATGTAGGCACAAACATTTGAGAAGGTAATTTCCTAGGAAGATGCACGACTCTAGGTTCAGGGTAAGATGCATAAGGATCAACATAAATTTTCTTACCTTTCTTACCTTGAAGAGTTGGAACAACTACTTGCTTTCCTTTACCTGAAGATTCTTCTACTTTCACTGGTTTAACAAAAACAATCTCTGAAGTAGAAGCACGGTTAGAAGATAAAGAGGTTGTTTTATCAAATCCTAAACCAGATTTGTCACTAGAATGCTTCTAAACATGCAACAGTTTATTAACCTTTTCACTAGAGAATGTACTCAAGTAATTTCTAGTTTCAGTCAGATCATTTTGAAGTGATTTATTCTTAGTAATCAACACATGGTTTTCAGATTTAAGAGTATTTCAAATAGCATGTGAATCACTCAAAGTTTTCAACAAATTATCCCTTTCAAGTTCAAGATTCTTAACATCCTTAACAATTTTCAAGTTAGTATTTCTAAGCATAGAAAATTTTTCTATCAAATTGTTAAAGGAGTTTTGAAGATCATTAATCCCTTTTGATTCATTATCAGGTGCAGACTGAACATCTAATTGATTAGAATCATCAGAATCATAAGATGCAACAAATGCCATATAATTAGGAGTTTCTTCATCATCAGTGTCACTCAAGGTAATAGTGAGAACTTTTTGATCTTTTGGCTTATTACTCTCGAGGTTAGCACAATCCTTGCGCACATGACCATAGCCAGAACATTCATAACATTTTGGACCATGTGGGTCTCTTTCATATCTCTCCTAAGTACTTTCTTGTTGTTTTCGAAATCTCTTGGAAATTCTATGTTCGTTCCTATAAAATCTTCTAGCTATCAATGCAAGTTCCTCTTCATCTGGTGAGTCCTCATCAGATAACTCATCAGAGTTCTTCCTAAGAGTTCTAAGGGCAATATCCTTATTTTTCCTAGGTTGAGGCAGGGAAAACTCGTAAGTTTGAAGAGCACCAACTAACTCTTCTATCCTCATGGTATTAAATCAGTTCATGACTCAATAGCAGTTACCTTCATTCTGAATCTTTCCGGGAGTGATCTCATAACCTTTCTAATTAGCTTAGTGTCAGAAACTTCCTTTCCTAAATTTATCATAGAATTTCTAATTTCACTAAATTTACCAAAAAATTCATTAAATATCTCATCCTCTAACATTTTAATATCCTCAAATTAAGAAACTAACATTTGAAGTTTTGATGCTTTAACAAGATTTGTTCATTCATAAGTACTTTCTAGGATCTCCCATGCAGCTTTGGGACTATTACAATTTGAAATTCTAGAGAACTTAGTTTGTGAAATTGCCAAGCATAGGGCATTCATAACTTTGTCATTCGCCAAACAAGTTTGGTTTTCAACATTAGACCATTTGGCTGTCGGCTTATCTGGAGCTTTAAATCCAGATTCAATGAGAGACCAAATGTCTATTGATTTAAAGAAAAATCTCATACGTGACTCCCAATAGCTATAATTTGTTCCATTACAATTTGGCACAGTGTTATGGGTTTAAGACATCTTAAACAAGAAACAAAGATCACACTTAGGAATTTAATCCTTCACGGAGTGAACCCGCTTTGATACCAATTGAGAAACGTATAAATGATTCCTAAAACTTGTTTATCATAGTTTATGCGGAATTAACAAATAGCAATTTAAAACCAATCAATTACCAAAATAATCAAAATAATCAATCAATTAGACATAAGGATTTTGGTGATGAAGAGGAAACCTTTTAGAAAATGATCTAAAAGTAAAACCTCTCCGGGGTAGCCAAACCCATGAAATCAGTATGAAAAGATGTTCAGAGATTACAAACACTAGGAAGACTTATGAACCGATGCAAGCCCTTGACTCTGTAAGATTGATAAGCCTCCAACTCATCTCCTCACTCACAATCTTCTTCAACGTGATTCTCCTTTATCGGATCCTTCCGATAGACTTCTTAATAAAGCCCACAATCAAACTAACAAAATCCTCTACGACGAACAATTTGGCTCTCAACAAATATTCTCTTTCAACATAGCCTATCACGAAACCTAGCTTGTAATTTCGTGCCTCTCTCTCTTAAAAGATGAAAAATCTATATACGACTCCAAATGACACCTATTCTGAATGTATAGGTGTTTCATACAATATTATGCGGAACAATAGATATGACCTAACAAATAATAATTAACCAAAAACAAATATGCAATGAACAATAAAGAACACAGATATTTTAGTTACAAAGAGGAAACCAATTAGAGAACTCTCTAATTGTAAAACCTCTTCGGGGCAGCCAAACCCAAGAAATCAACTAACTCAGTAAAAGAATAAAGGATTACAAGACGTTCACACTTACAAAACCTTTGCAGTTGACACGATCTTGTATAAGACAAGCAACCCACTTTCCTTCTACCGCAGTAGCCCTTTTCTAGAGACAGCTGACACAATCCTTCTACGTGATCTCCCTTCACTGGAACTCCGGTTGACTTCACTTCAACAATCAACAAGTAAAAACAAACGATCACTCTAAGAGAGAGAATAGACTCTCTATGTCATAGACTATCTTAGCACAGGACGGCGAATTCTAGATGCAGAAATTCGTAATCATACAGATCTGTAGAGATCTATATATATAATACAAAGACCTCTAGTCTAATTAGGACTCAAATACATTTAAATTACTGACTACGGGCCGTCCGGACGGTAAATGGGTTCGTTCGGACAGGCTCTAGGGCAACATCGCTTTCTCTGTTGTTTTGGCGTTGCGTGTTTGGACGAACTTGCAAACGGGGTTGCAGACGAAGCTCTCGGGGGAAACTCGTTGTGCGATTTTTAAATCTCGTCCGAACGGCTATGAGTCCCGTCTGGACGTCATAGTGATTTGGCACACTTTGAATCCATTTTGATCACCGAACATTTAGCCAATAATTAAAAATTACAAACTCCCCCTTTGGCAATTTTAGAGACAAAATCAATCAGACGAGTCACCATCCTCCCCCCAATTTTATACTCCCCCTTTTTGTCACAAATTGAAAAAAGGTATCATGTTTCCTGAAACACTTAACACACAAGACATCAAGGCGTATGTGGAATAGAAAAAACAATAATCAAACACTCATGATCACATATAGGAAAATGCATGAAGAATACAACAAGATCATGAATAACAGAAAGTCCCCCTCAATATAAGACTTAATAATCAACAAGAAACAGTAAAAAAAAATTCTCCCCCTCAAAAGTCAAATGAACACACATGATACACATATCAACAACTCATGTATTTTAGCAATGAATATCCCAAACATACTCGAAATATGCAAAATATACATGAGACTAAAAATGGTAAGAAACTCATATTGTTTAACCCAAGCCAAGAAAAATGATCCATTCAACCCATGCTTGTGTGTTGTGTGTGTAAGCCATTCAATGAAAAAAAAAATACAAGTTTACAAAGAGAGGAGAAAGTTTTACGAACACAAGGTTTTGACAAGTAAATTCAATCAAAAGTCAAACCTTATCATACTAGGGCCTAGCCACTCTCATCCAATACAATCGTCTTTTAAAAAAATAGCACAAGTTTGACACAGTGAAAATAAATTCCATAAGGAACAAGTTCTTTTGATTTTGTTTCACTATTTTGATTCTTTTTCTCTTTGAAAGCGTGTCCTTAAACAATTGGTGCTTTATACAAAAGAAAGAATGCAGGAATTTTTAAGCCCTAGGTTCAACTAGCATATGGTCAATTTGAAAAAAATATGACTAGTCAAAAACACCTCATGTAGTTACCTAACATACCTCACTTTAAAAAAATTACCTCAAATTAAGCTTAAGTGTGCATAAGAATTAAGTATTGGTAAAACGTACCACATACGCTCAAGCTTTAGGTAACCACAAAAACAAGTCCATTGAAACTATTGTTTATCTCACGCATATTTAGAATATTCAAAGATGCATGGAATTAAATCCATGAAAGCAACATGAGAAATTAATGGACTATCTGGGTACATAAGACAAGAGAGAGAAAAGAAAAACAACCAAATTAAAATATTTTTGTCTTTTTTTTTTTTTAGATGCACACCAAAAAAACATATTAAAAGAAACAAAACACAAACAACAAAAATTTAAACAAAAAAAAAAAAAAAAAAACACCCAAGAAACTATGACGCTAGGACACAAATATATATATAAGCAAAGTCTGTCCTAGGCATGCGATGTGCCCACCTAAACTAGGTGAGTCCAATACCACTCCCCCTCAACGGGTGAACGGTATCTACCTTCTTAACCCAAACTTTCTTTATTTTGGGAACAGAAGTGCGACTTTTGTCCAAGTCATTTAACTGGGTGATAACACCCCTTAGCATGTTGAATAATTCCTCATGACTATCCCTAGAACGAAAATAGTCTCTTCTTTTACTCATGATTATTCAACTGAAAACAATTATGGCGAATATGCCCAATCTTACCACAATGATGACATGCAGGAATGAACCATTGAGAAGGTTGGTTCCGTGGCATATGAACACGTCTCGGTGTAGAATTCTCTTACCTTTCTCACCTCTTGAAACTGGAGGATACATTACCTTCTTCTTAGTCAAGTTTTCTTCTTTACAAACTCGTTTCACAAAAATTAACTTTGAAGGAGAAGCAACATTAGTAGAAGAAATAGCAAATTTATGAAAGCCCAATCTAGTTCTATCCAACAAATGTTTCTGATTATGCAACATGTGATTTAGCTATTCACTAGAGAATGGTTTCAGATGATTTCTTGATGCATTAAGCTCATTCTCTAAGGATTTCACTTTGGCAATTAACATGTGATTTTCAGACATCAAAGTATTATGAATAGTATGTAAATCAATTAAAGCAACAGAAAGTTGATCATTTTCAAGATTAACATCTTTGAGTTTTTGCAAGTGTTGCTTATTTAACTTCTTCAATTTAATGCATTTCAAAAATAGATTATTATAAGCATTTTGCAGATCACCCTCCTCTTCTCATTCATTATCACATATATCATGTTCACTATCTAGAGAGTTAGACTCACTAGCCTCATGTTCACTATCATAAGAAACCCCAAAAACTACATAATTAGCAACATTTTCAGCTTTTTCCTCATTGTCTGACTCATCACTTTGAGTCACATTAAAGGCCTTACTTTTTGAATTTATCAAATTTCCACAATCAGCACGAATATGACCAATACCACCATATTCATGACACTTACGACCACGAGATAATTTATCTTTATGATTTTCATCATTTTTGCCTTCATAATTATCTCTAACCTCATGACTAGGATTCACAGAATTTTTTGATTCCCTACTTCTAAAATTTCCATTGTTTTTGAAAAATTTTCTAAACTTCCTAGCAATAATAGTTATTTCTTCATCGTCTCCAGAATCCTCATCAGAGTGAACTATAGATTTACCTTTAGCAGCCTTGATCTTAAGAGCAAGATTTTTTGAGCTTTTGGGCTTAGGTAACATGAGTTCAAATGTCTGAAGAGAACCAACAAGTTCCTCTACTCTCATTGACTCTAGATCTTTGCTCTATTATATAGCAGTAATCTGAGGTATAAACCTCACAGGTAGAGATCTTAAGATTTTCTTTATTATCTTAGCATTAGTCATTTTCTTTCTAAGATTAATAGTAGAGTTTCTAATAGTGCTAAGCTTAGAATAAAAATCATCAAATGTCTCTTCCTCTTCCATCCTAATCTTTTCAAATTGAGAAACTAACATCTGAATTTTTGAAGCTTTCACAATTTCAGTTCCTTCGTGAGTAATTTCCAATGTTTCTCATGCTTTTTTAGCTATTACAGATCGAGAAATTCTTGAGAATTCTTCGATGGAGATAGATGTGAAGATGGCATTTAACGCTTTGTCATTTGCAAACGAAGCACTCTTTTCATCCTTTGAAAATTTGGCAATTGCCTTATCAGG
Organism: Corylus avellana; assembly: GCF_965113065.1. Lineage (NCBI taxonomy): Eukaryota > Viridiplantae > Streptophyta > Magnoliopsida > Fagales > Betulaceae > Corylus > Corylus avellana. The sequence continues at coordinate 7,347,377 of NC_142498.1, forward strand.
ATTAGTCCATCCAGATTCAACAATATGCCAAACGTCCACAGATTTAAGATATGCTTTCATTCGAATTTTCCAAAACGTATAATTGGATCCGTCAAGGTTGGGAAGTGAGTTAGGTGCAACTGTGTGAGACATATTATGAGGAGTCTAGGATCACACTCAGGAAATTAATCCAAACAGAGTGAACCCGCTCTGATACCAATTGAAAAATCAATATATGACTCCAAACGACACCTATTCTGAATGTATAGGTGTTTCACACAATATTATGCGGAAATAGATCTGACCTAACAAATAATAATTAACTAAAACAGATATGCAATGAATAATAAAGAACACAGATATTTTGGTTACGAAGAGGAAATCAATTAGAGAACTCTCTAATTGTAAAACCTCTCCAGGGCAACCAAACCCATGAAATTAACTAACTCAATAAAAGAATAAAGGATTACAAAACGTTCACACTTACAAAACCTTTGCAATTGACACGATCTTGTATAAGACAAGCGACCCACTTGCCTTCTACCGCAGTAGCCCTTTCCAAAGACAGTTGGCACAATCCTTCTACGTGATCTCCCTTCACCTGAACTCCGGTTGACTTCACTTCAAGAATGAACAAGTAAAAATAAATGATCACTCTAAGAGAGAGAACAGATTCTCTATATCATAGACTCTCTTAGCACACGATGGCGAATTCTAGATGCAGAAATTCGTAATCATACAGATCTGTAGAGATCTATATATATAATACAAAGACCCTTAGTCGAATTAGGACTCAAATACATTTAAATTAAACCTAGTAGACTACGGGCCATCCAGACGGTAAATCGGCTCGTCCGGACGGGCTCTAGGGCAACATCGCTTTCTCCGTTCTTTTGGTGCGGCATGTTTGCACGGACTTGCAGACAGGGTTGTAGACGAGGATCTCAGGAGAAATTCATTTTGTGATTTTAATCTCGTCTAGACGGCTATGAGTCCTGTCTGGACACCATAGTGATTTCGCACACTTTGAATCCATTTTGATCACCGAACATTTAGCCAATAATTAAAACTTACAAAAGAGATGAGTATATATATGACCACCAAAACCTAGACAACGACACACTGAAAATCACATTTTTGGCATAAAACTTATTGGGTGTCTGTACAGGGTTAGTGCTTGTCCAGATAGGGCCTTGCAAGCGAGCAAAAAGGGCTTGCTGGAAGTGCTATCCGGACAGCCTAGCAACATGTCCGGACAGCCTTGCATTGAGGTAGATAGAGCATGCTAGAAATGTTGTCCGGACAGCCTCGCAATTAGGATGAAAATCTGTTTGCATTTGAGATGTGTCTTGGTGCTTTGGAACGTCCATTTTGACCACAAATTAGCCAACAACAAGAACTTACACTTTCTTTTATTGTGCTAAAATACTAGTGCAAAGTTTACAAATATGAATTAGTTCATGTCAGAAATATTGATAGATGCAAAAGTTCCACCTAAACGTCTTTGCTGTTCGAAAAACTCTTTGACCCTAATTTGCTGGTGCTTTAAATAATTGAAATCAATGCTTTGGAAGTAAATGTTTTGTCTTTTAAACATTGATTGTCTTATATAACGTAAAGAAGTCCTCTCAACTACCAACCATTTTTTAAAAGTCTCAATAACTTTAAAGTGTTGAGAAATGGTACATAAAACTACCAAAGTGCCCTGAAAGGGAACTTTTTTATTATATTCCAATAATACCCTTATTGTCTTAAAAACTAAAATAGAAAAATAACTATACTATTTAATCAAGTTAAAAAAAAAAAGCCAACAGGTTGGATAAATACAAAAATAGAAAAACAAAATTATTTTCTATAAATAAAAATTTATTTACTGTAGTTGGAATAATTAGACATCGCTCGTGCTATGTAAAAGATAGGCATAAATATTACCCCTCCACCTCCGAGGGTAAATTCCAGACCACCACTTTCCTTTTTTCTTTTTCTTTTTTTTTTTTGGCCGGGGGGGGGGGGGGGGGTGGGGGTGTGGGTGTCTTTTTTAGAAAGAAATAATTTTTAATTTGATGATTTATTATTTTGTTATTTGAGAATAAGGGAATTATACGTATACAATAAAAAACAGTGGCTTTTCTGACACACTTAGGTAGTTTAAAGTTCCACTCTAAAACACTTTAAGCGTCATGGTGCTATTTAAAAAATGGTTGTTAGTTAAGGATGACTAGTGCACAACTATTTTTAGGTACTTGTCAATATAATGTCTTTCAGTCCAACAACCTCTCACGGAGACAAGGTATTGAGTTTGCTCATTGCCTTGTTCATTCCACCCCCAATTCAGTTCAAAATTTCGCATCTTGGGTCTTAGCTGTTGACAAGGAATTTGAGCCTACACTTGAGGGATAGTATTATAATATAATTTATATGATTAAAAGTCTACCATTTTCCATTTCCTATTGGCTTAAACATTGTGGATAATTGGTGATGTAACATTTGTTGGGCATTTAAAAAGAATACAAGCAAGCACGCTAAACCAATATCAATATAATGGAAAACAAACATACATACACGTAAAATAATTTAAGATTCCTGAATTTAAGCTCTTCCACAGTGTAAAAGAAACATAATTCATCCTTGGTGCGAATTTGATCCCCTTCCCTTTTAGAGATTCATGAGATGATTAAACCTTGTATTGACCTCTTGTGCCCCACCTATAAAATTGTTCGCACTTAACAAATTAACCATGTATTAATGGAGGCCTGCAAATGACTCATTTTCTACTTTTGAAGGAGAGTATTAACCAAGACCTCCCATGACAAATTTTTGATAAACACAGTTGAAGGACTTTTAAGTTTTAAATTCGTACGTGGTGAAGGCTGCTTCATGTTAGGACGTTTTCTATGTATTGGAAATGATGAGCAAGTAAACTGACCAATTAACGTTAAGGTAAAATGCAAAATCGGCCATTATGCTTATCGTGTGTATCAAATTAGTCCTTTAATTTCCAAAAGTGATAAATTAATCATTGTACTTTCTAATACTGTAAAATCAATCTTTCCATCGATTTTCCATGAGTACATGTTTCCACTTTTATTTTCTTTCTCATAATAATATATATACATATTCACTTTGTGATTGAAGTACTAGTAGTAGTGTAAAACTAATGACCTCTACTTCATGACGCATGGTTCCCAACCGATTGAAGTAAGTGCTGACCAAGAGAAATGACCAGATAATTTTAAAATGGGGAGTTAAAGTGAGAAGTAGAATTTCTTCAAAGCATAGGTCAACAATTTGAATTTCAACACGCACAATAATCCATTCGAAACTACCTAAGGGTTGTGTGTGAGAAAGGATGACGATCATGATCGATCGAGGTGAGACCTTGGATTGGAGTTAGTTCAATAATGCTAGAGTAGCATTCCTTCTTTGGCTTATTTATTGGAGAATTCATTTATTTATATTAAGAAAGAATGAAAGAAAGACAATTTGAGATGGAGTTGTAAAGAGACAGAATAAATCACTTATCGGAGAATTCATGATTTAAAAAAACATATTATCAGCGAGTGACTCGGGACGAACGAAAAATAACTAAAAATAAACGAGGGCTAGCAGAAAATAAAGCTAGACCCATGTTCAAGAGGGACACACTGGCCAACAATGAATTTTTTTGGGTAGAGTCTCACCGCTGAAAGAAAGATGAGTCATCTCGAACAAAAGCATCACACTCAAACACATAATTTCAAATTTAAAAATCTTAGTCATCTATGAAAACAACTACACTTGCATCACCGTATATAACCAACTTATTGAATAATATAAACATAACACAAAAAGGACCCTACTACGTAGAAACAAAAGATGTATACAACATATAGTAATAGAAATAGAAATAGGATAAGAAACAAAACACAATTACACTAGAAAATAAAATGACATAACATTACTAACGGTTCGAGGCTTCTTTAACGCAACGAATTCCCAAAGGAATGCTTACGTTTGGGAGCTGCTCAGCGACCCAAGTTGATAAACTTTATGATAAAAAAAAATTTAATTCGTGATGTAGCTTACTCAGCATTAGCGAAGCTTCAACTTCAATTATGGTTCGGTTGCCACTTAAATATTAAATCGTAGCTTTGAGTCCCAAAATTGTATACGTAAATCCGATCTTCATGATCCCTCTAGCGGCACTCTGAATTAGGATGGGGGCAATATTTTTTTAGAAAACCAACATCGTACTTGAAGATAGTGAAGGTTTGATGTCCACCTTCCCATGTCAAGTTGCAGAAGTAGAGTGTGGTGCGAAGAAAGTTTCTTGAAAAAACCCAAGAGAACTCAAAATGGGCAGGGATCAAGTGAAGGCCAAGAAATTTGTCTATGGCTTGACAACGAGCTCCTAGAAGGGCTCTTTGGAATTGGTTTTCGATGTGAATTTGGTAAGCGTTGCAAATTAGCAGTGGACTCATGCAACAAAGAGCCAAGACAATAAAAAAGACTATTAGTCCGGAATTACTCATTTTCTCTACGATTTCCAATGCTTTTGATTTCCTCTTACTTCTTGTCCCTTTAAATAGGATTAGGATCCCCTACAATTTCTTTCAAACTACGGAATTTTAGGTGCTTATTCAGTTGCAGTTTTGGAAACAGGTTTTTTGGGTTTCCAAAACATTTAGACCTGTTTCTACCATGTAACCATGCATTTCGTAATCAGTTTTAAAAACAAAATCGCTAAAATCGGAAATATTGAAACAACTCTAAGTTGTCTTCGAAAATGGGTTTGTCTTTCTAGAAAAATAGTGCTCAAAACACGCGTGGAACCTATTTCTAACTTAAGTGCACTGTGCCGCACAGTACCCATGATCCGTGGTTCTCATCCTCACATAGCCATTTTCCTCAACCTTCTTCATCCTACACAACGTCCTCGCATTCACTCCCCACTTCTAAGCTCAGACCAAAATCACTCACCCAAGTGCATCACAATGCCATTACACTCCCTTTATTTGTTTTCATCTACCCTATGAAGTCGATAATTTTCATGTGATTCATAGAGTTCTTTCTTTTAGTGAGCTAAAATAATAGGGCAAAGTTTACAAATATCCTTTAGTTCAAGTTTGATATATCGACAGATGCAAAAGTTCCACGTAAACGTATTTGCTATTCGAAAAACTCTTTGCCCCTGATTTACTGGTGCTTTAAATAATCGAAATCAATGTTCTGGAAGTAAATGTTTTGTCATTTAAACATTGATTGTCTTATATAACGTAAAAATGCCCCTTCCACTACCAACCGTTTTTTAAAAGTCCCAATAAGTTTAAAGTGTTCTAAAATGGTACATCAAACTACCAAAGTGTGCCGAAAGGAAACTTTTTTGTAGTATTCCGATAATTCCCTTATTCTCTGAAAAACTTAAATAGAAAACTAAACTATATTTGGAATAAATTAGAAATCACTCGAGCAGTGTAAAAGATAGGCATAAATATTACCCCTCCACCTCCGGGGGTAAATTGCAAACCACCACTTTCCTTTTTCTTTTTCTTTTTTTGTTTGGTTTTTTTTTTTTTTAAGAAAGAAATAATTTTTAGTTTATTGATTTATTATTTTATTATTTGAGAATAAGGGTGTTATAGGAATACAATAAAAAACAGTGGCTTTTCTAACACACTTTGGTAGTTTAATGTACCATTCTAATACACTTTAAATGCCATGGTACTATATCAAAAAACAGCTGTTAGTTGAAGGACTTTTTTTTCTTTCCATTTTTTTTGTTTTTATACATGAATATTTATGTCAAACAATTCGTCCATTGTGGTCTGAATTTTAGAAATTAGTAAATAAGATCAGAAAGAGTAAAAAAGAAAAAGAAAAAGGAGGATGACTAGTGCACAACTATTTTTGGGTACTTGTCAGTATGATGTTTTTAAGTCCAACATCCTCTCGTGGAGACAAGGTATTGTGTTCACTCATTCTCTTTTCCATTCCATCCCCATTTCACTTCAAAATGCTGTGTGTTGGGCCTCACTTGCTGAGAAGGAGTTTAAGCTTACACTTTAGGAAAAGTATTATAATATAATTTATATGATTAAAAGTCTACCATTTTCCATTTCCTATCGGTCTAAACATTGTAGATAATTGGTGATGTATCATTTGTTGGGCATTTAAAAAGAATAAAGCAAGCGCATTGAACCAATATCAATATAATGGAAAACAAACATACATACAGGTAAAATAATATAAGATTCCAGAATTTAAGCTCTTCCACGGTGTAAAAGAAACATAATACATCCTTGGTGCAAATTTAATCCCCTTCCTTTTTAGAGATTCATGAGATGATGAAACCCTGTATTCACCTCTTGTGCCCCACCTATAAATTTGTTCGCACGTAACAAATTACTCATGTTCTAATTTTGAAGGAGAGTATTAACCAAGACCTCGCATGACAAATTTTCGATCCAATAGATACAATACCCATGTAACCAAACATAGTCGAAGGACTTTTAAGTTTTAAATTTGTAGGTGCCAGAGGTTGCTTCCTGGTGGGACGTTTTCTATGTACAAGAAATGATGAGAGTGTAAAATGACCAATTAATTTTAGGGTAAATTACAAAATCGGTCATTATGCTTTACGTATGTATCAAATTAGTCGTTGTACTTTCTAATACTGTAAAATCAATCTTTCCATCGATTTTTTGTGAGTACAAAATTGAGATGGACATGTTTCCATTTCTATTTTCCTTCTCATAGTAATATAGACACATATTCACCTGGCGATTGAAGTACTAGTAGTAGTGTAAAACTAATGAGCTCTATTTCATGAGGCGTGGTCCCCTACCGATTGAAGTGCGTGCTAAGCAAGAGAAATGACCAATTCATTTTAAGATGGGGAGTTAAAGTGACAAGTAGAATTTCTTGCAAAGTATAGCTCAACAGTTTGAAGTTTCACTTCCAAAATAATCCCTTCGAAACTACCAAAGGACTGTGTGTAAGATAGGATGACGATTACGATCGGTTGAGGTGAGACCTTGGATTCAAATCAGTTCGATAATGATAGAGTGGCATTCCTTCTTCGGCTTATTTATTGGAGAATTCATTTATTTATTTTAAGAAAGAAAGAATGAAAGAAAATTTGAGATGGAGCTGTAAAGAGATAGAATAAATCACTTATCGGATAATTCATGATTTAAAAGAACATATTTTCAGCGAGTGAATCGGGACGAACGAAGAATAACTGAAAATAAACGAAGGCTAGCAGAAGGGACTCACTGGCCAACAATGGAATTTTGGGAAGAGTCTCACCTCTGAAAGAAAAATGAGTGGCACCTCACAAAGAGAAGTTGCATCTCAAACAAAAGCACACTCAAACACACTTAAAAATAGAGCTCAAAATAAGGTCAAAAAGAGTAAAAGAAAAAAGAAGAAGAAAAAAAAAGACAAAGGAGGATGACTAGTGCACAACTATTTTTGGGTACTTTTCAATATAATGTCTTTGAGTCCAACATCCTCTCGTGGAGGCATGGCATTGAGTTTGCTCATTGTCTGTCTCACTCCACCCCAATATAAGTTCAAAATTTTGTGCGTTGGGCCTCACCTATTGAGAAGGAGTTAAAGTCGACACTTGAGGGAGAGTATTATAAAATAATTTATACGATTAAAAGTCTACCATTTTGTTTTTCCTATCGGCATAAACATTGTAGATAATTGGTTATGTAACATTTGTTGGGCATTTAAGCAGTATACAAGCAAGCGCACTGAACCAATATCAATAGAATGGAAAACAAACATACATATAGGTAAAATAATATAAGATTCCTGAATTTAAGCTTTTCCATGGTGTAAAAGAAACATAATACATCCTTGGTGCAACTTTGATCCCCTTCCTCTTCAGAGATTCATGAGATGATTAAACTCGGTATTGACCTCTTGCGCCCCAACTAACCATGTATTAAGGGAGGCCTGCTAACGACTCATTTTCTTGTTTTGTACGAGAGTAATAACCAAGACCTCGAATGACAAATTTTTGATCGAACAGATACCATACCCATGTAACCGAACATAGTACAAAGGACTTCCTAGTGGGACATTTTCCATGTACAGGAAATGATGAGCAAGTAAAATGACCAATTAATTTTAGGGTAAAATACAAAATCGGTCATTATTCTTTTCGTGTGTACCAAATTAGTCCTTTAACTTTCAAAAGTGATAAATTAGTCATTGTACTTTCTAACACAGTAAAATCAATCTTTCCATTGATTTTCCATGATTACAAAATTAAGAATTGTTAGTTTTCATTATTGGCTAAATGTTCGGTGATCAAAATGGATTCAAAGTGTGCCAAATCTCTATGACGTCCGAACGGGACTCATAGCCATCCGGACGGGATTTCTCCCGAGAACCTCATCTGCAACTCTGTCTGCAAATCCGTCCGAACACGCCGCGCCAAAAGAACGGAGAAAGCGATGTTGCCCTAGAGCCCGTCCGGACGAGCCCATTTACCGTCCGGACGGCCCGTAGTCTGCTAGGTTTAATTTAAATGTAATTGAGTCCTAATTAGACTAGGCTAGGTTTAATTTAAATGTAATTGAGTCCTAATTAGACTAGGGGTCTTGGTATTATATATATAGATCTCTACAGATCTGTAGGACACGAATTTTCACCGCCAGAGAGTTCGTGTGAGGCTGTGCTTGAGTGATTATTTTGTTGTGAGCCAAATCGATTCCTCTTAGAGGATTTTTGTTAGTTTTGATTGCATGCTTAATTGAAGTCTATCGGAAGGGTCCGATAAATAAGAATCACGTTGAAGAAGATTGTGAGCGAGGAGACAAGTTGGAGGCTTGTCGATTTTACATAGCCAAGGTCTTGCAAAGGGTTGTAAGTGTTCCTAGTGTCTGTAATCTCTGGATAATATTTTGATAGTGATTTCTTGGGTTTGGTTGCCCCGGAGAGGTTTTACTTTTAGAGCGTTTTCTAAAAGGTTTCCTCTTCGTCACCAAAATCTTTGTGCTTGATTTTACTTGTTTTTGGTGATTGTTTACTTTGATTTAAATATCTGTTAATTCCACATAAAATCGTGATATTTATCTGTTTAGAGTTTTTCAATTGGTATCAAAGCGGGTTCACTCCGTGAAGGATTAAATTCATGAGTGTGATCTTTGTTTATTGTTTAAGATGTCTCAAACCCTTAACACTGTGCCTAATTTTAATGGATCAAATTATGGCTATTAAAGTCCCGCATGAGATTTTTCTTAAAATCTATAGACGTTTGGCATGTCATTGAATCTAGATTTAAAGCTCCAGAAAAGCCGACAACTGAATGGTCTAATGTTGAAAAACAAATTCGTATGGCGAATGACAAAGCTGTGAATGCTCTATGCTTGGCAATTTCACAAACTGAGTTCTCCAGAATTTCAAATTGTGATAGTGCCAAAGATGCATGGGAGATCCTAGAAACTACTTGATAAGCGCCGAATGTTGCACATTCAAGCCCCTTAATTTGCATATGTTAATTCCTTAGCATTGTTATTTGTTTGATTTTGTTTTGTTTTTGTGTTTTCAGGTTATAAATAAAGATGCAATTGATTCCATTGATGAAGATTATCCAATCATAACATAGGACCTATATATTGTGGTTAAGTTTAATCAAATAAAGGAAGGGATTAATTCGAAATTTTTCAAATTGGAGTCAAAATCGGATAGGATTCAAATTTGGATTCTGCATACATCTCGGTATTTTGGCCATAACTTTTAGGTCAAATATCCGATTGAGGTGATTCAAGAGGCATTGGAAAGCTAACTCAAATTTGTACAAATAATTATGAAATAGTAGTTTCCGAATTCGGAGTGCCGCAATGCCAAAATCGTCCCGTAAGATAAGAACTCAATTCTGGGCGAATCCTATTCCGATTTGGACTTAGGTTTTCTTTATCCTAATTGGACTTGGACTTAAATCTCCGAAATGTCTAAGATTACTAGGGCTTCTAAGACTCTCCTAAGCCCTATAAATAGGCCTCTAAGCATTGAGAAAGAGACACCACTTCCTAGAGCTAGAAATCAGAAAATTGTCTTTGGAGCTTAGAAGATCATGAGCGGCTAAACCCCTTCGTGGGGTGTTGATGTAACCCTATCCAAGCATAATGGTTTGATTGTATTTAATTTCTAGATTTTCAATTATGCATGTTGATTGTATAACTATGAGGATTGCTACAATTGATTTCTGTTCTTCATATTAAAAGCAATTGTTCTTAAATTCCAAAATCAATATTTGTGAAATTCTTCTCTTGTCTTAGAAATTATTTTACTTTTATTGATCTCAAATCATTCTTGTTTTCTATGATTATGAGAATGATGGTTATACAATGAGTTTAATTGACATATGATGAATAGGATTTGATAGGCCAGGCCTAGGGAAGATGGATTGTACTACACCCTAGTTTAGTGTAATTTAGGTAGACAATCCGTGGCAACCGAAGATGGGTTATGCTTATTCTTTAATAAGGTAGTTTCTTGTTTATTTATAACATGCATAGAATGAATTTATGGGATTAATTATGATTAGCTATTGTTGTGTGAATAGAGATGAAGTCAATACCCTACACTCTCTCTCTTATTTTAAATCTCTTTTATTTTCATGCACTTTACTTTTAAAGAAAATCAAATCAATTATCTTTTTAATTAAGTTAATTTTAATCTTTCGAATTTTGATAATAAAACCCCTGCAGTCCTTGAGGTTTGACACCCTCAATATAGCCCTATCCTACGGGATTCGTCCTATTGCGAATGGTTATTTTTATAATTGATATTTTTGGTCACAAAAATATCACATCACTACTTATGAAGGAACAAATCTTGTTAAAGCTTCAAAACTTCAAATGTTAGTTTCTAAGTTTGAGGAAATTAAAATGTTAGAGGATGAGACATTTAATGATTTCTTTGGTAAACTTAGTGAAATTAGAAATTCCATGATAAATCTAGGAAAGAAAGTTTTTGACACTAAGATTATTAAAAAGGTCATGAGATCACTCCCCGAAAGATTCAGAATGAAGGTAACAGCCATTGAGTCATGCACTAATCTAGAAACCATGATAATAGAAGAGCTAGTTGGTGCCCTTCAGACTTATGAGTTTTCTTTGCCTCAACCTAGGAAAAATAAGGATCTTGCCCTTAGAACTCTTAGGAAGAAATCTGATGAGTTATCTGACGAGGAACCACTAGATGATGAGGAACTTGCCTTGATAGCTAGAAAGTTTTATAAGAATGAACATAGAATTTCCAAGAGATTTGGAAAACAAAAAGGAAGTACTCAGGAAAGAAATGAAAGAGCCCCACGTGGTCCAAAATGTTATGAGTGTTCTGGCTATGGTCATGTTCGCAATGATTGTGCTAATCTCAAGAGTAATAAGCTAAAAGACCAAAAAGCCTTCAATATTACCTTGAGTGACACCGATGAGGAAGAAACTCCTAATTATATGGCTTTTGTTGCATCCTAGGATTTTGATGATTCTAATCAATCAGATGTTCAGTTTGCCTCTGCTAATGAATCAACTAGGGTTAATGATCTTCAAAACTCCTTTAACAATTTAATGGAAAAGTTTTCTATGCTTAGAAATACTAACTTGAAAATTGTTAAGGATTTTAAGAATCTTGAGCTTGAAAGGGATAATTTGTTGAAATCTTTGAGTGATTTACATGTTGTTTGCAATACTCTTAAATGTGAAAATCATGTGTTAAATGCTAAAAATAAATCCCTTCAAAATGATCTGATTGCATCTAGAAATCACTTGAGTAAATTCTCTTGTGAAAAGCTTGATAAAATGTTGTATACTCAAAAGCATTCTAGTGACAGATCTGGCTTAGGATTTGATAAAACTGCTTCTTTGTCTTCTAACCGTACTTCTACTTCAAAGACTGTTTTTATTAAACCAGTGAAAGTAGAAGAATCTTCAAGTGAAGAAAAGCAAGTAGTTGCTCCGACTCCTCAAGGTAAGAAAGGTAAGACAATCTACATTGAGCCTCATGCATCTTACCCTACACCTAGAGTCGTGCATCCTCCTAGGAAATTTCCTTCTCAAAGGTTTGTCCTTACATGTCATCATTGTGGAAAAGTGGGTCACATTCGACCTCACTGTTTTAATTTGAAACCTCATGTGCATATAAATGAAAATTCCTATTCAAGCAAAGAAAGTGAGGGGTTGGTCATAATGATGAGAGAAGTGCTATCTAGGCTAGATAAGTTTGAGCACAGTCATAAGTCTAGACCTAAGATTTGTCAAGTTTGGGTTAGGAAGGATGATACCATTCACCCATTAAGGGGGAGTGGTGATGATCTCACCTTATGTTAGGTGAGTCACCCACATGCCTAGGATTAATTTTCTTGCATATCTTGGCATATCCTAGAGCATGTTGTGTTTCGTTTTGCATTGCATTTTTGTTTTATTTTGTTTTGAAATTGCAGTTTGTTTTGTGTGCATTTCGTTTGTGAAAATATATATATATATATTTTACTTTGGTTGTTTTTTTTCTTTTCTTTATTTTGTCTTATGCACCTAGATAGTCCATTAATTTCTCATGTTGCTTTTTATGGATTTAATTCCTTGTATCTTGGAATGTTCTTAATATGCATGAGATGAAAATTTGTGTCAATGCACTTGTTTTTGTGGTTACCTAAAGCCTGAGCTTATGTGATACATTTTGCCTATGCTTTATCTCTTGTGCACATTTAAGCTTAAATTGAGGTTTTGTTTCACTTTATTTGTGAGGTCTGTTAGGTAACCATATGAGTTTTTTTTTTTGACTAGTCATATTTTTCAAATTGACCGTATGCTAGTTGAACCTAGGGCTGAAAAATTTCAGCTTTCTCTTTTGTGATAAGCACTAAAAGTTTAAGGACACTTTCTCAAAGAGAAAAATAAACAAAATAGTGAAACAAATAAAATCAAAGATTATGTTCAGAAAGGATTTTATTTCACTGTGTCAAACTTGTGCAAAATGTTTTACAAAGAGAAATGTATAGGATGAGAGTAGCTAGGCCCTAGTATGATAAGGTTTGACTTTTGATTTGATATAGTTGTCAAAACCTCATGATGGTGAAACTTTCAACTCATTTTGTAAGTTGAAAAATTTTCTCTTTGGATGGCATACACACAACACACAAGCATGGGTTGAATGGAACATTTCTTTTGGCTTGGGTTAAACAATATGAGGTCCTTGCCATTTTTAGTCTCATGTATGTTTTGCATATTTGAAGTATGTTTGGGATATTCATTGCTAAAATACATGAGTTGTTGATGTGTGTATCATGTGTATTCATTTGACTTTTGAGGGGGAGAAAATTTTTTAAAGTTTCTTGTTGATTATTAAGTCTTATATTGAGGGGGAGGTTCTATCACTCATGATCTTGTTGTATTCTTCATGTCTTTTCATATATGTGATCATGAGTGTTTGATTATTGTTTTTCCTATTCCACATATGTCTTGATGTTTTTGTGTTGAGTGTTTCAGGAAACATGATAACTTTTGTCAATTTGTGACAAAAACGGGGAGTATAAAATTGGGGAGAGGATGGTGACTCGTCCGATTGATTTTGTCCCCGAAATTGCCAAAGGGGGAGTTTGTCAGTTTTAAATATTGGCTAAATGTTTGGTGATCAAAATGGATTCAAAGTGTGCCAAATCTCTATGACGTCCGGACGGGACTCATAGCCGTCCGGACGGGATTTCTCCTGAGAAGCTCGTTTGGAACCCCGTCTGCAAGTCCATTTACCGTCTGGACGGCCCGTAGTTTGCTAGGTTTAATTTAAATGTAATTGAGTCCTAATTAGACTAGGCTAGGTTTAATTTAAATGTCATTGAGTCCTAATTAGACGAGGGGTCTTGGTATTATATATATAGATCTCTACAGATCTGTAGGACACGAATTTTCACCGCCAGAGAGTTTGTGTGAGGCTGTGCTTGAGTGATTATTTTGTTGTGAGCCAAATTGATTCCTCTTAGAGGATTTTTGTTAGTTTTGATTGTGTGCTTAATTGAAGTCTATTGGAAGGGTCTGATAAAGGAGAATCACGTTAAAGAAGATTGTGAGCGAGGAGACAAGTTGGAGGCTTGTCGATCTTACAGAGCCAAGGTCTTGCCAAGGGTTGTAAGTGTTCCTAGTGTCTGTAATATCCAGATAATCTTTTGATAGTGATTTCCTGGGTTTAACTGCCTCGAAGAGGCTTTACTTTTAGAGCATTTTTTAAAAGGTTTCCTCTTCGTTACCAAAATCTTTGTGTTTGATTTTACTTGTTTTTGGTGATTGTTTGCTTTGATTTAAATATCTGTTAATTCCGCATAAAATCGTGATATTTATCTGTTTAGAGTTTTTCAAGAATGACTTGTTTCCACTTTTATTTTCTTTCTCATAGTACTATACATACATATGCACCTTGCGATTGAAGTAATAGTAGTAGTGTAAAACTAATGACCTCTGTTTCATGAGGCGTGGTCCCCAACTGATTGAAGTTAGTGTTGACCAAGAGAAATGACCAATTAATTTTAAGATGGGGAGTTAAAGTGACAAGTAGAATTTCTTGTAGAGTTTAGGTCAATATTTCAAAGTGTCACTCACAAAATTTCTTGGTGCGAAGAAAGTTACCTGTAAAATCCCAAGAGAACTCAGAGTGGGCAGGGATCGACTGAAGGCCAAGATCATTGTCTCTTGAGTAACAACGAGCTCCTAGAAGTGCTCTTTGGGATTGGTTTTCAATGTGAATCAGGAAAGCGTTGCAAATTAGCGATTGACTCATGCAACAAAGAGCCAAGACAATAAAAGAGACTACTAGTCCGAAATTACTCATTTTCTCTACGACTTCCAGTGCTTTTGATTTCCTCCTACTACTTGTCCCTTTAAATAGGATTAGGATCCCCTACAATTTCTTTCAAATTACTGAATTTTAGGAGCTTATTCGTTGCAGTTTTGGAAACAATTTTTTTTTGGTTTCCAAAACAGCAAAACCTTTTTCTACCATGTAACCATGCGTTTGGCAATTTGTTAAAAAAAAAAAAAAAAGGCTAAAAATGGAAATATAGAAACAACTCTAAGTTGTGTTCAAAAACAGGTTTGTCTTTTTAGGAAAATAGTGCTCAAAACACACGCGGAACCTATTTCTAATTTAAGTGCCGAAAGGTATTCCGATAATACCCTTATTCTCTTAAAAACCTAAATAAAAAACTAAACTATAATACTTTATAAAATAAAATAATAATAAAAAAATACCAATTTGGTGCATAAACAAAAAATTATTTGTTGTATTTGGAATAAACTAGAAATCGCTCGTGCGGTGTAAAAAGATAGGCATAAATATTACCCCTCCACCTCTAGGGGTAAATTGTAGACCACCACTTTCCTTTTTCTTTATCTTTTTTATTTGTTGGTTTTTTTTTTATAAAGAAATAATTTTTAATTTATTAATTTATAACTTTATTGATTACGAATGAGGGTATTATAGGAATACAATAAAAGACATTGGTTTTTCTGACACACTTTGGTAGTTTAATGTACCACTCTAAAACACTTTAAATGTCATGATGCTATTTCAAAAAGAGCTGTTAGTTGAAGGGCATTTGTTTCTTCCCATTTTTTTGTTTTTATATGTGAATTTTTATTTACAAATCGTCCATTTTGGTCTCAATTTTAGAAATTAGTTAATAAGATCAGAAAGAGTAAAAGAAGAAGAAAAAAAGAAAAGAAAAAGGAAGATGACTAGAGCATAACTATTGTTGGGTACTTGTCAATATGATGTGTTTAAGTCCAACATCCTTTCGCGGAGACGAGGGATTGAGTTCGCTCATTGTGTTTTTCATTCCACCGCCATTTCAATTCAAAATTCCGTGCACTGGGCATCACCGGTTGAGAAGGAGTTTGAGCTTACACTTGGGGGAGAGTATTATAATATAATTTATATGATTAAAAGTCTACCATTTTTCTTTTCCTATCGGCTTCAACATTGTGGAAAATTGGTAATGTAACAGTTGTTGGGCATTTAAAATGAATACAAGCAAGCGCACTGAACCAATATCAATAGAATGGAAAACAAACATACATACAAGTAAAATAATATCAGATTCCAGAATTTCAGCTCTTCCACGAAGTAAAAGAAACATAATACATCCTTGGTGCAAATTTGATCCCTTTCCTTTTCTGAGATTCATGTGACGATTAAACCCTGTATTGACCTCTTGCGCCCCACCTATAAATTTGTTAGCACTTAACAATTTAACCATGCATTAACGGAGGCCTGCTAACGACTCATTTTCTAGATTTGAAGGAGAGTATTAACCAAGACCTCAAATGACAAATTTTTGATCCAATAGATACCATACCCATGTAACCAGACAAAGTAGAAGGACTTTTCAGTTTTAAATTTGTACATGGCAGAGGCTGCTTCCTAGTGGAACGTTTCCCATGTACAGGAAATGATGAGCAAGTAAAATGACCAATTAATTTTAGGGTAAAATACAAAATTGGTCATTATGATTTTCGTGTGTATCAAATTAGTCCTTTAATTTTCAAAAGTGATAAATTTGTCATTGTACTTTCTAATACTATAAAATAAATCTTTCCATCGATTTTCCATGAGTACAAAATTGAGATGCACTTGTTTCCACTTTTATTTTCCTTCCCATAATAATATATATACATATTCACCTGGCGATTGAAGTACTAGTAGTAGTGTAAAACTAATGACCTCTACTTCATAAGGTGTAGTCCCTAGCTGATTGAAGTAAATGCAAAGGAAGAGAAATGACCAATTAATTTAAAGAAGGGATTTAAAGTGACAAGTAAAATTTCTTGTAGAGTATAGGTGAACAGTTTGAAGTTTCACTCGCGCAATAATCCCTTCGAAACTACCTGAAGGTTGTGTATGAGACGGGATGAACATCGCGATCAGTTGAGGTGAGACCTTGGATTGGAGTCAGTTCGGTAATGATAGAGTGGCATTCCTTCTCCAGTTATTTATTGGAAAATTCATTTATTTATTTTAAGAAAGAAAGAAAGAAAGAAAGAAAGACAATTTGAGATGGAGCTGTAAAGCGATAGAATAAATCACTTATCGGATAATTCATGATTTAAAAGGACATATTTTCAGTGAGTGAATCGGGACGAACAAAATAATAGAAAATAAAGCTAGACCCATGTTGAAAAGTAAACCACTGACCAACAATGGATTTTTGGGTAGAGTCTCACCGCTAAAAGATAGATGAGTCGAACCTCACAAAGAGAAGTTGCATCTCGAACAAAAGCATCACACTCACACACATAATTTCAAATTTAAAAATCTTTACTGATCTATTAAAATAATTACACATGCAAAACCTTATATAACCAATTTATTGAATAATAAAAACATAACACAGAAAGGACTCTACAACGTAGAAACAAAAGATGAATAGAACATATAGAAATAGAACTAGAAATAAGATAAGAAACAAAACACGATTACACTCGAAAATAAAATGACATAAAATTACTAAAGGCGTTAGGCTTCTTTAACGCAATGAATTCCCTAAGGAATGCTGACGTTTGGGTGCTTCTCAACGACCCATGTTGATAGCTTGAGAATAAAAAAAATGGTTAATTGGTGATGTAGCTTGACTCAGCATCAGTGAGGCTTCAAGTTCAAGTTTGGTTTGGTTGCCACTTAAACATTAAATCGTAAGTTTGAGACCCAAAATTGTATGCGTAAATCCCATCCTCGTGAACCCTCCAGCGGCACTCTGAATTAGGATGGGGGCAATACTTTTTAAGAAAACCATCATCGTACTTGAAGATAGTGAAGCTCTGATGTCCTCCTTCCCAAGTCAAGTTGCAGAAGTAGAGTGTGGTGCGAAAAAAGTTTCCTCTAAAAACCCAAGAGAACTCAGAATGGGCAGGGATCAAGTGGAGGCCAAGATCATTGTCTCTTGACTGACAATGAGCTCCTAGAAGTGCTTTTTGGAACTGGTTTTCAATGTGAATCTGGTAAGCGTTGCAAATTAGCAGTTGACTCATGCAACAAAGGGCCAAGACAATGAAAAAGACTACTAGTATGGAATTACTCATTTTCTCTATGATTTCCAATGCTTTTGATTTCCTCCTACTTCTTGTCCCTTTAAATAGGATTAGGATCCCCTACAATTTTTTTTTTTTTTTTGTTTCCAAAACAACAAAACCTATTTCTAGCATGTAACCAGGCGTTTGCAATCAGTTTTAAAAACAAAAAAGCTAGAAACGGAAATATGGAAACAACTCTAAGTTCTCTTCAAAAATAGGTTAATAGCGCTGAAAACGCACGTGGAACCTATTTCTAACTTAAGTGCACTGTGCTGCACAGTACCCATGATCCGTGGTTCTCATCCTCACATAGCCATCTTCCTCAACCTTCTTCATCCTACTCAACGTGCTCACATTCACTCCCGACTTGTATGCTCAGACCAAAATCACTCACCCAAGTGCATCGCAATGCCATTACACTCCCTCTATTTATCTTCATCTACCCTATGAAGTCGATAATTTTCATGTGATTCATAGAGTTCTTTCTTTTATTGTGCTAAAATATTAGGGCGAAGTTTACGAATATCCTTTAGTTCAAATTTGAAATATTGACTGATGCAAAAGTTCCATGTAAACGTTTTAGCTGTTCGAAAAACTCTTTGCCCCTAATTTTTCTAGTGCTTTAAATAATCGAAATCAATGTTTTGGAAGTAAATGTTTTGTCTTTCAAACATTGATTGTCATATATAACGTAAAGAAGCCCCTTCAACTACCAACCTTTTTTAAAAGTCCCAATAAGTTTAAAGTGTTGTAAAATGGTACAACAAGCAACCAAAGTGTGCGGAAAGGGAACCTTTTTATTATATTCCGATAATACCCTTATTCTCGTAAGAACATAAATACAAAACTAAACTATACAATTTTATAAAATAAAAAATAAAAAACAAAAACAACCAATGGGTTGGTTAAATAGAAAAACATAAAAACTAAATTTTTTTGGATAAATAAAAAATTATTTACTGTATATGGAATAAACTAGAAATCGCTCATGCGGTGTTGAAGATAGCCATAAATACTACCCCTCCACCTTTGGCGGTAAATCACAGACCACCGCTTTCCTTTTTCTTTTTCTTTTTTTTTTCTTCATTTTTTTTTTTTTTTGAGAAAGAAATAATTTTTAATTTATTCATTTATTATTTTAGTTTTTGAGAATAAGGGTATTATAGGAATACAATAAAAAACAATGGCTTTTTTGACACATTTTGGTAGTTTAATGTACCATTCTAACACACTTTAAACGTCATGGAACTATTTCAAAAACGGCTGTTAGTTGAAGGGCTTTTCTTTCTTCCCATTTTTTTGTAAGAATTTATATGTCAAACAATTCTTCCGTTTTGGTCTCGATTTTAGAAATTAGTAAATAAGATCAAAAAGAGTAAAAAAAACAAAAAAAAAAAAAAATCAAAGAAAAAGAAAGATGACTAGTGCACAACTATTTTTGGGTACTTGTCAATATGATGTCTTTAAATCCAACATCCTCTCACGGAAACAAGGTATTGAGTTCGCTCCTTGTCTTTTTCATCCCACCGCCATTTCAATTCAAAATTCAGTGTATTGGGCCACACCGGTTGAGAAGGTGTTTGAGCTTACACTTGAAGGAGAGTATTATAATATAATTTATATGATTTAAAGTCGACCATTTTCCATTTCCTATCGGCTTAAACATTGTGGATAATTGGTGATGTAACATTTGTCGGGCATTTAAAAAGAATACAAGCAAGTTCACTGAACCAATATCAATAGAATGGAAAACAAACATACATACAAATAAAATAATATAAGATTCCAGAATTTCAGCTCTTCCACGGAGTAAAAGAAACATAATACATCCTTGGTGCAAATTTGATCCCCTTCCTTTTCTGAGATTCATGAGATGACTAAACCCTGTATTGACCTCTTGTGCCCCACCTATAAATTTGTTTGCAGTTAACAATTTAACCATGTTTTAACGGAGGCCTGCTAACGACTCATTTTCTAGTTTTGAAGGAGAGTATTTGTTAACAATATATCTTCTACCCCATCATCAGACTCCAACACTATCTCAGCAACCAAGCTGTCAGAGATCTGTTCTATTACTTGATATACTGCAGTTGCTGATATAGTGCAGAAGATAATTATTCAAATATTATTGTTATAGTTTAAATTCAAATGTATATATATAGGTAGATATTATTTGATTCACTATACGTGTATAAATATACACATTTGATAGTAATACAAATCATTCAATCTCAAAAGCTTTCATGGTATCAGAGCTACTAGATCATGCAACTAAATAATTTTTTTTTTTCTACTCCTTTCTTATTTTTATATCTATGGCTTCTGCCTTTATTCTTCATAATCTTGGTTAGCTTGTTACTACCAAGTTGGATGGTCCCAACTACTTAGTGTAGCTGAATAAGTTTTCACCTATTTTGAAAACTAATGATTTGATGGGCTTCGTGGATGGTTCTGAGCCGTGCCCACCAAAGTTCCTTCTGGATACTGAAGGAAAGGTCACTGCTACTATCACTCCCGAGTTTCAGTTATGGACTAAGAAGGATTAGTTCGCATTGAGTTGGCTCACTGCCACTCTGTCTGACAAGGTCTTTCCTTCTGTTTTTGGTATCCATATTGCTCGTGAAGCCTGGTTATCTCTCACCAACCGTTTTGCTTCTAATTCGACATCTCGTATCCAGCATCTCTGTCGTCAACTTCAGAGTCTTCACCAAGGTTCTCAAAGTTGTACAAAATATGCTGAACATGCCAAGCATCTTGCTGCAGAACTTGGTGCGGTTAGTAAAGTCATTGATGATGATGACCTTATTGCATTTATGGTTAGTGGACTTACTCCAGTCTTCAACCCCTTTGTTACTTCCTTGTCTTTTGCAAGCCGCCATAAATCTTTACCCCTTGAAGATTTCCAAGCTGAGCTCTTATCCTATGAGTTGCTCATGGAAAACCAGAATCAGTCCCTCTCGGCTCATAGCAACCAATTTGCTATGTTGTCCTCTAAATCACATTCGCAAAGCTTCAATCGTAAACCAAAGTTCTCTAGAAAGTCTCAACCTCGCTCCTACTCCTCTCCACACCCTGCTGTCCCTCACTCTCTACCAAAATCCACCTCAGCTCCACTTGTTTCACATCCACCAAGGTCCCCCTGCCAAATTTGCAGTAAACCAAGCCACAGGGCCCTAGATTGCTTTCATCGCATGGATCATGCTTATCAATGACGTCATCCTCCTGCTCAATTAGCTGCCATGGTTGCCCATACCAATCCCAATTCTGAAGCAGACCCTTGGTATGCTAATAGTGGTGCTAACCAACACATAACATCAAGTTTGGACAAGCTCTCATTGCAGCAGCCATATACGGGTACTAATAATGTTGCAGTGGGAAATGGCTCAGGTTTGGGGATGCAAAATACTGGTTCTCTTACTTTTCACACTCCACATTCTACTTTACACCTTCTAAAATATTACATTGTCCTCAAGCTATTGTTAATTTGTTATCTATTAACAAGTTTTGTCGTGATAATGCATGTTTTTTTATTCTCACGGATTCTCACTATTTTGTTAAGGATTCCTAAACGGGGATGACTCTCTTGGAAGGAAAAAGTGAAGGGGGTCTCTATCCTCTTCATCTCAGTTCTTTTTCAGCTAATAAATGGCATGCCTTGACTGCCCTCTTAGGTGTCAAAGCTTCTGCGGCTGTGTGGCATTCCAGATTGGGCCATGCATCTTCTCCAGTTGTGTCACACCTCCTGCATCAATTTTCTCTTCCTATTGACGGTATGAAGCAACTGGAAGTGGTCTGTGAACCTTGTCAACTTGGCACTAGCAAACAGCTCCCTTTCCAACCTTCTAGCCGTGTTTCCTATCATCCCTTGGAACTTATTCATTCCGATGTCTAGTCTTGTTCTACCAAGTCAGTGGGAGGGTGTTTATATTATGTTTTATTTGTTGATGACTTCTCTAGATCTACCTGGTTATATCCCATCTATAATAAATCAGATGTCTTTCCTGTTTTTGTGAAATTCAAGTCTCTTATGGAAAATCAGTTTTCTTGTTTAATTAAGCAATTTCAATCTGATGGTGGCTGTGACTTTGTTTCGAACGCTTTCAAACAATTTCTTGATACACATGGCATTCGTCATAGGATTTCCTGTCCTCATACGCCACAACAAAATGGCTTGGCTGAAAGAAAACATAGACACATCATCGAGATGGGTCTATCTCTTCTTGCTCAGTCCAACTTGGCTCTTCTGTTTTGAGTATAATCATTTCTTACGTTGGTGTCCATTATAAATTGACTTCCCACCCGTGTTCTAGACAGTGTTTCACCTTACTATAAATTGTTTAACAAAAATCCTGATTACACAACATTTCGGTCCTTTGGCTGTGCATGTTTCCCTCTTTTACGACCATATACGAGTCACAAGTTGATGTTTAGAAGTAAGCGTTGTATTTTTTTGAGGTATAGTTCAGCTCAGCAAGGGTACCGTTGTTTAGATCCTGTTTCTCGCTGTGTGTATATGTCTAGAAATGTAGTCTTCTCTAAAAATGTTTTCCCTGCTAAAGAAGGTGCTCTCATATCCTCTGTTCCATCTTCTACTGGATCATCTCTAAAATTTGTTATGCTTTAGTCTCCAATCTTCTCCTCTTCTCCCATTGAGTGTACTCCACCCGTGCCTATTGCATCTCCTGTTTTTCCTACACTTCCTGTGCTTTCTTCTGATTCTCTTATGTCTACATCAGATTTTTCCTCTACTCAAATCCCTCGCATGCCTCCAGATGCGTCATCCATAGTCTCTTCCCCATTCTCTGCTTCTATTGCCCCTTCACACGTCTTAACACCCGAAGCAGCTCCTGCCATTCCAGCTTCTACCTCTATCAGTGATATTTCTCCTACACACTCTATGGTCACCCATTCACGTACTGGTCATCTCAAACCACGTTCTTACCCAGGCTTTCAAATGTTTTACTCTTCCCAACATCCTGTTCATGCCCTCAACCAGTATCTCCTGATTGGCGTGAGGCAATGGGTGAGGAATTTGATGCACTTATTTCAAACGGTACATGGTCTCTCTACTCTCCTCCTCCTAATCACAATATTATACGTAATAAGTGGGTGTACAAGGTAAAATAGAAGCAAGATGGTACTATGGATAGATTTAAAGCCCGGTTGGTGGCTAAGGGGTTTGATCAAGAGTCTGGCGTGGATTTTACTGATACGTTTAGCCCAGTTGTTAAATGTTCAACAATTCAGGTTCTTTTGGCCTTGGCAGTACAGTTTGATTGGGGTATCCGTCAATTGGATGTATCCAATGCATTTCTTCATGGCAATTTGTTGGAGGAAGTATATATGGAGCAACCTCGGGGATTTGTGGATTCTCAATTTCCCAACCACGTGTACCAGTTAAACAAGTCTTTGTATGGCCTCAAACAAGCACCCCGTGCATGGTTCACACGGTTATCTAAGGCTCTTACGGATATTGGGTTTGTCCAATCTTCAGTGGACTCATCCTTACTTATGTTCCATCATAATGACATTCACATTTTTATCTTGATTGATGTTGATGATATACTTGTTACGGGTACTCATCCATCTCATATTTTTGGTGTTATTACTAAATTATAGCAAGTATTCAAGTTGAAGGATCTTGGTCCCTTGGGTTATTTTCTAGGTGTTCAGGCTCATCGCTCCTCTTCAGGATTGCATCTTTGCCAAGCTAAATACATCACCGATCTCTTGTCTAGGACGAAGATGTTGGGTGCCAAACCATACCCTTCCCCATGCCTTGCTGGTTCCAGATTGTCCAAAACTGCTGGTGACCCGCTTTCTTCCACAAACATAATTAAATTCAGACGAACCGTGGGTGCCTTGCAATATTGTACAATGACAAGACCGGATATTGCATTTGCTGTAACTCAATTATGCCAACATATGCACAATCCCTCATCCCTTCAATTGACTGCTGCAAAACGTGTGATTCGCAACCTTAAAGGCACTATTGATCACGGTTTATGGTATACAAAGGGTCATCTTTCTCTCCAAGCATTTTGTGACTCAGATTGGGCCAGGGATCCTGATGATCGACGATCTACTACAGGTATTGGTGTTTTCTTGCGATCTTGTCTTGTTTCGTGGATGGCAAAGAAGCAACCTACCGTTGCTATCAAGTACGGAAGCCGAATATCGTGCTATGTCGATTGCTACTGCTGACCTGTTTTGGTTACACATGTTATTCAAAGAAATTTGCATTCCATAATATTTTGCACCCATCCTATGGTGTGATAATATTAGTGCTCTTGCTTTGGCTTCTAATCCAGTGTATCATGCGAGAACAAAACATATCTAGATCGATTATCACTTCATTCGAGATAAAGTGATTAATCATGATATTTTGATTAAATTTAATAGCACTCACAATCAAATTGCTGATATATTTACTAAGGGTCTCAGTTCTGTCCGCTTTGGCACTCTACGCAACAAGCTTATGGTATGCTCTGCCCCCATTGGCTTGCGGGGGGATGTTAACAACATATCTTCTTCCCCATCATCAGACTCCAACACTATCTCAACAACCAAGCTGTCAGAGATCTGTTATATTACTTGATATACTGCAGTTGCTGATATAGTGCAGAAGATAATTATTCAAATATTATTGTTATAGTTTAAATTCAAATGTATATATAGCTAGATATTATTTGATTCACTGTACCTGTATAAATATACACATTTGATAGTAATACAAATCATTCAATCTCAAAAGCTTTCAGTATTAACCAAGACCTCGCATGACAAATTTTTGATCCAATAGATACCATACCCATGTAACCAAACAATGTAGAAGGACTTTTCAGTTTTAAATTTGTATATGGCAGAGGCTGCTTCCTGGTGGGACCTTTTCCATGTACCGGAAATGATGAGAAAATAAAATGATCAAATAATTCTAGGGTAAAATACAAAATTGGTCATTATGATTTTCATGCGTATCAAATTAGACCTTTAATTTTCAAAAGTGATAAATTTGTAATTGTACTTTCTAATACTGTAAAATAAATCTTTCCATCGATTTTCCATGAGTACAAAATTGAGACGGACTTGTTTCCACTTTTATTTTCCTTCTCATACTAATATATATATATATATATATATATATATACATATTCACCTGGCAATTGAAGTACTAGTAGTAGTGTAAAACTAATGACGTCTACTTGATAAGGTGTGGTCCCCAACCGATTGAAGTAAATGCAGAGGAAGAGAAATGACCAATTAATTTTGAGAAGGGGATTTAAAGTGACAAGTAAAATTTCTTGCAGAGTATAGGTGAACTGTTTGAAGTTTGACTCGCACAATAATCCCTTTGAAACTACCTGAAGGTTGTGTATGAGACGAGATGAAGATTGCGATCGGTCGAGGTGAGACCTTGGATTGGAGTCAGTTCGATAATGATAGAGAGGCATTCCCTGTTCTAGTTATTTATTGGCGAATTCATTTATTTATTTTAAGAAAGAAAGAAAGAAAGGAAGACAAATTGAGATGGAGTTGTAAAGAGATAGAATAAATCACTTATTGGATAATTCATGATTTAAAAGGACATATTTTGAGCGAGTGAATCGGGACGAACGAAGAATAACAAAAAGTAAACGAAGGCCAGCAGAAAATAAAGCTCGACCCATGTTGTAAAGCAAGCCACTGACCAACAATGGATTTTTGGGTAGAGTCTCACCGCTAAAAGATAGATGAGTCGCACCTCACAAAGAGAAGTTGCATCTCGAAAAAAAGCATCACACTCATACACATAATTTCAAAATTAAAAATCTTTACTCATCCATTAAAATAATTACACTTGCATCACCTTATATAACCAATTTATTGAATAATAAAAACATAACACAGAAAGGACTCAACTACGTAGAAACAAAAGATGAATAGAACATATAGAAATAGAAACAAAAATAAGATAAGAAACAAAACACGATTACACTAGAAAATCAGATGACATAACATTATTAATGGCTCGAGGCTTCTTTAACGCAATGAATTCCCTAAGGAATGCTGACGTTTAGGAGCTTCTCAACGACCCATGCTGATAAGCTTGGGAATTAAAAAAAATGGTTAATTGGTGATGTAGCTTGACTCAGCATCAGTGAGGCTTCAACTTCAACTATGGTTCGGTTGCCACTTAAACATTAAATCATAGTTTTGAGACCCAAAATTGTATGCGTAAATCCCATCCTCGTGAACCCTCCAGCGGCACTCTGAATTAGGATGGGGGCAATACTTTTTAAGAAAACCATCATCGTACTTGAAGATAGTGAAGCTCTGATGTCCTCCTTCCCAAGTCAAGTTGCAGAAGTAGAGTGTGGTGCGAAAAAAGTTTCCTCTAAAAACCCAAGAGAACTCAGAATGGGCAGGGATCAAGTGAAGGCCAAGATCATTGTCTCTTGACTGACAACGAGCTCCTAGAAGTGCTCTTTGGAACTGGTTTTCGATGTGAATCTGGTAAGCGTTGCAAATTAGCGGTTGACTCATGCAACCAAGGGCCAAGACAATGAAAAAGACTACTAGTCTAGAATTACTCATTTTCTCTAGGATTTCCAATGCTTTTCATTTCCTCCTACCTCTTGTCCCTTTAAATAGAATTAGGATCGCCTACAATTTATTTCGAATTACAGAATTTTACGAGCTTATTCGGTTGCAGATTTGGAAACAGTTTTTTTTTTTTTTTTTGTTTCCAAAACAACAAAACCTATTTCTAGCATGTAACCATGCGTTTGCAATCAGTTTTAAAAACAAAAAAGCTAGAAACGGAAATATGGAAACAACTCTAAGTTGTCATCGAAAACAGGTTAATAGCACTCAAAACACGCGTGGAACCTATTTCTAACTTAAGTGCACTGTGCCGCACAGTACCCATGATCCGTGGTGCTCATCCTCACATAGGCATCTTCCTCAACCTTCTTCATCCTACTCAACGTGCTCGCATTCACTCCTTAGTTTTATGCTCATACCAAAATCACTCACCCAAGTGCAATGCAATGGCATTACACTCCCTTTATTTGTCTTCGTCTACCCTATGAAGTCGTTATTTTCATGTGATTCATAGAGTTCTTTCCTCTATTGTGCTAAAATATTTTGGCAAAGTTTACAAATATCCTTTACTTCAAGTTTGAAATATTGACAGATGGAAAAGTTCCACGTAAATGTTTTAGCTGTTCGAAGAACTCTTTGCCCCTAATTTTTCTAGTGCTTTAAATAATCGTAATAAATGTTTTGGAAGTAAATGTTGTCTTTTAAACATGGACTGTCATATATAACGTAAAGAAGCCCCTTCAACTACCAATCTTTTTTAAAAGCAGCAATAAGTTTAAAGTGTTGTAAAATGGTACATCAAACTACCAGAGTGTGCCGAAAGGGAGCCTTTTATTATATTCCGATAATATCCTTATTCTCCTAAGAACATAAATACAAAACTAAACTATACGATTTTATAAAATAAAAAATAAAAAATAAAAACAACCAATGGGTTGGTTAAATAGAAAAACAGAAAAACAAAACGTTTTTGGATAAATAAAAAATTATTTACTGTGTTTGGAATAAACTAGAAATCGCTCGTGCAGTGTAAAAGATAGGCATAAATACTACCACTCCACCTCTGGGGGTAAATCGCAGACTACCGCTTTCCTTTTTCTTTTTCTTTTTTGTTTTTGGTTTTTTTTTTTTTTTTTTGAAAGAAATAATTTTTAAATTATTGATTTAATGATTTAGTTTTTGAGAATAACGTTATTATAGGAATACAATAATAAACAGTGGCTTTTCTGACACATTTTGGTAGTTTAATGTACCATTCTAAAACACTTTAAACGTCATGGTGCTATTTCAAAGACGGCTGTTAGTTTGGGCGCTTTTTTTTCTTCCCATATTTTTGTAAGAATTTATATGTCATATAATTCGTCCGTTTTGGACTCAATTTTAGAATTAGTACATAAGGTCAGAAAGAGTAAAAAAAAAAAAAAAAAAAAAAAAAACAAAAACAAAAGAAAAGAAAGAAAAAGGAAGATGACTAGTGCACAACTATTTTTGGGTACTTGTCCATACGATGTCTTTAAATCCAACATCCTCTCGCGGAGACAAGGTATTGAGTTCGCTCCTTGTCTTTTTCATATCATTAAAAGTCGACCATTTTCCATTTCCAATCGGCTTAAACATTGTGGATAATTGGTGATGTAACATTTGTCGGGCATTTAAAATGAATACAAGCAAGTGCACTGAACCAATATCAATAGAATGGAAAACAAACATACATACAGGTAAAATAATATAAGATTCCAGAATTTCAGCTCTTCCACGGAGTAAAAGAAACATAATATATCCTTGGTGCAAATTTGATCCCCTTCCTTTTCTGAGATTCATGAGATGTTTAAACCCTGTATTGACCTCTTGTGCCCCACCTATAAATTTGTTCGCACTTAACAATTTAACCATGTTTAAACAGAGGCCTGCTAACGACTCATTTTCTAGTTTTGAAGGAGAGTATTAACCAAGACCTCGCATGACAAATATTTGATACAATAGATATCATACCCAAGTAACCAAACAAAGTAGAAGGACTTTTCAGTTTTAAATTTGTACATTGCAGAGGGTGCTTGCTGGTGGGACGTTTTCCATGTACAGGAAATGATGAGCAAGTAAAATGACCAATTAATTTTTGGGTAAAATACAAAATTGGTCATTATGATTTTTGTGCGTATCAAAATAGACCTTTAATTTTCAAAAGTGATAAATTTGTCATTGAACTTTCTAATACTGTAAAATAAATCTTTCCATCGATTTTCCATGAGTACAAAATTGAGATGCACTTGTTTCCACTTTTATTTTCCTTGTCATAGTAATATATATACATATTCACCTGGCGATTGAAGTACTAGTAGTAGTGTAAAACTAGTGACCTCTACTTCATAAGGTGTGGTCCCCAACCGATTGAAGTAAATGCAGAGGAAGAGAAATGACCAATTAATTTTAAGAAGGGGATTTTAAGTGACAAGTAAAACATCTTGCAGAGTATAGGTGAACAGTTTGAAGTTTCACCCGCACAATAATCCCTTCGAAACTAGCTGAAGGTTGTGCATGAGACGAGATGAAGATAGCGATCGGTCGAGGTGAGACCTTGGATTGGAGTCAGTTCGATAATGATAGAGTGGCATTCCCTCTGCCAGTTATTTATTGGAGAATTCATTTATTTATTTTAAGAAAGAAAGAAAGACAAATTGAGATGGAGCTGTAAAGAGATAGAATAAATCACTTATCGGATAATTCTTGATTTAAAAGGACGTATTTTCAGGGAGTGAATCAGGACGAACAAAGAATAACAGAAAATAAACAAAGGCCAGCAGAAAATAAAGCTAGACCCATGTTGAAAAGCAAGCCACTGACCAACAATGAATTTTTGGGTAGAGTCTCACAGCTAAAAGAAAGATGAGTCGCACCTTACAAAGAGAAGTTGCATCTCGAACAAAAGCGTCACACTCATACACATAATTTCAAATTTAAAAATCTTTACTCATCCATTAAAATAATTACACTTGCATCACCTTATATAATCAATTTATTGAATAATAAAAACATAACACAGAAAGGACTCTACTATGTAGAAACAAAAGATGAATAGAACATATAGAAATAGAAACAGAAATAAGATACGAAACAAAACACGATTACACTAGAAAATAAAATGACATAACATTATTAATGGCTCGAGGCTTCTTTAATGCAATGAATTCCCTAAGGAATGCTGACGTTTGGGAGCTTCTCAACGACCCACGTTGGTAAGCTTGGGAATAAAAAAAATGGTTAATTGGTGATGTAGCTTGACTCAGCATTAGTGAGGCTTCAACTTCAACTATGGTTCGGTTGCCACTTAAACATTAAATCGTAGTTTTGAGACCCAAAATTGTATGCGTAAATCCCATCCTCGTGAACCCTCCAGCGGCACTCTGAATTAGGATGGGGGCAATACTTTTTAAGAAAACCATCATCATACTTGAAGATAATGAAACTCTGATGTCCTCCTTCCCAAGTCAAGTTGCAGAAGTAGAGTGTGGTGCGAAAAAAGTTTCCTCTAAAAACCCAAGAGAACTCAGAATGGGCAGGGATCAAGTGGAGGCCAAGATCATTGTCTCTTGACTGACAACGAGCTCCTAGAAGTGC
The DNA here is from genome assembly GCF_965113065.1 of Corylus avellana. Classification (NCBI taxonomy): domain Eukaryota; kingdom Viridiplantae; phylum Streptophyta; class Magnoliopsida; order Fagales; family Betulaceae; genus Corylus; species Corylus avellana. The sequence goes on from NC_142498.1 coordinate 7,377,607, forward strand.
TCTTTGGAATTGGTTTTCAATGTGAATCTGGTAAGCGTTGCAAATTAGCAGTTGACTCATGCAACAAAGGGCCAAGACAATGAAAAAGACTACTAGTCCAGAATTACTCATTTTCTCTACAATTTCCAATGCTTTTGATTTCCTCCTACTTCTTGTCCCTTTAAATAGAATTAGGATCCCCTACAATTTATTTCGAATTACAAAATTTTACGAGCTTATTCGGTTGCAATTTTGGAAACAGTTTTTTTTGTTTTGTTTCCAAATCAACAAAACCTATTTCTAGCATGTAACCATGCGTTTGCAATCAGTTTTAAAAACAAAAAAGCAAGAAATGGAAATATGGAAACAACTGTAAGTTGTCTTCGAAAACAGGTTAATAGCACTGAAAAACACGTGGAACCTATTTCTAACTTAAGTGCACTGTGCCGCACAGTACCCATGATCCGTGGTTCTCATCCTCACATAGGCATCTTCCTCAACCTTCTTCGTCCGACTCAATGTGCTCGCATTCACGCCCCACTTGTATGCTTAGACCAGAATCACTCACCCATGTACATCGCAATGCCATTACACTCCCTCTATTTGTCTTCATCTACCCTATGAAGTTTATAATTTTCATGTGATTCATAGAGTTCTTTCTTTTACTGAGCAAAAATATTAGGGCAAAGTTTACAAATATCCTTTAGTTCAAGCTTGAAATATTGACAGATGCAAAAGTTCCACGTAAAAGTTTTAGTTGTTCGAAAACTCTTTGCCCCTATTTTTTCTGGAAGTAAATGTTTTGTCTTTTAAACATTGATTGTCATATATAACGTAAAGAAGCCCCTTGAACTACCAGCCTTTTTTAAAAATCCCATTAAGTTTTAAGTTTTGTAAAATGGTACATGAAACTACCAAAGTGTGCCGAAAGGGAACTTTTTTATTATTTTCCAATAATACCCTTATTCTCATAAAAATATAAATATAAAACTAAACTACACAATTTTATAAAATAGAAAATAAAAAATAAAAACAACCAATGGGTTGGAAAAATCAAAAAGTAGAAAAACTAAATTTTTTTGGATAAATAAAAAATTATTTACTGTATTTGGAATAAACTAAAAATTGCTCGTGCGGTGCAAAAGATAGGCATAAATACTACCCCTCCACCTCTGGGGGTAAATCGCAAACCACCACTTTCCTTTTTCTTTTTCTTTTTTTGTTTTTTTTTTTGGGTTTTTTTTTTAGAAAGAAATAATTTTTAATTTATTATTTAATTTTTTGAGAATAAGGGTATTATAGGAATAAAAAAATAGTGGCTTTTCTAACACATTTTGGTAGCTTAATGTACTATTCTTAAACACTTAAAACGTCATGGTGCTATTTCAAAGACGGCTGTTAGTTGAAGGGCTTTTTTTTCTTCCCATTTTTTTGTTTTTATGCTAGAATTTATATGTCAAACAATTCATCCATTTTGGTCTCAATTTTAGAAATTAAAAAATAATATCAGAAAGAGTATAAAATAAAAAAAGAAAAAGAAAAAAGAAAACAAAGGAAAGGAAGATGATTAGTGCACAACTATTTTTGTGTACTTGTCAATATGATGTCTTGAAGTCCAACATCCTCTCGCGGAGACAAGGTATTGAGTTCGCTCATTATCTTTTTCATTCCACTGCCATTTCAATTCAAAATTCCGTGTATTGGGCCTTACCGGCTGAGAAGGAGTTTGAGCCTACACTTGAGGGAGAGTATTATAATATAATTTATATGATTAAAAGTCTACCATTTTGCATTTCCTATAGGCTTAAACATTGTATATAATTGGTTATGTAACATTTGTTGGGCATTTAAAGGGAATACAAGCAAGTGCATTGAACCAATATCAATAAAATGGAAAACAAACAGACATATAGGTAAAATAATATAAGATTCCAGAATTTCAGCTCTTCCATGAAGTAAAAGAAACATAATACATCCTTGGTGTAAATTTGATCTCCTTCCTTTTCTAAGATTCATGAGATGATTAAACCCTGTATTGACCTCTTGCACCCCACTTATAAATTTGTTTGCACTTAACAATTTAACCATGTTTTAACGAAGGCCTGCTAACGACTCATTTTCTAATTTTGAAGGAGAGTATTAACCAAGACCTCGCATGACAAATTTTTGATCCAATCGATACCATACCCATGTAACCAAACAAAGTAGGACTTTTAAGTTTTAAATTTGTACATGGCAGAGGTTGCGTCTTGGTTGAATGTTTTGCATGTACAGGAAATTATTAGCAAGTAAAATGTCTAATTAATTTGAGGGTAAAATACAAAATCAATCATTATGATTTTCATGTGTATTAAATTAGTCCTTTAATTTTCAAAAGTGATAAATTAGTTATTGTACTTTCTAATACTGTAAAATCAATCTTTGCATCTTCTCATAGCAATATACGTTAGCATTTTGGTTGGCTTAATTCAGTTCCAAAATGCAGAGGCTACTGACAACGTGTCATGAACATGCCTGCAAAGTTTCAGCTCAATCGGACCACAAACACTCATCTATCAGAGCTGTTGCTCAAGGCCCGTCAGATGTACCTGAAGGTGATTTTCACTCTTTATAGGCCCGGTCCGGACTTGCCTTCCCCCTGTCCAGACAGGAGTTCCAGAAACTCAGTTTTTGCTCTGCAAGGCCCTGTTCGGACAGCCCATTAACCTGTCCAGACACTCCATAAGTTTTACGCCCAAAAACGTGATTTTAAGTGTGCTAGGTCGAGGGTTTGGTTAGGGGTATCTATACATCTTTATAGAGAAAGTGATGTACGAAATTCTACCCCAGGTTTCATGAGTGGCTATGCTTAGAGAGAAAATCTGTGTGAGCCTAATTATTTCTCTTAGAGGATTATTGTTAGTTTCATTGAGTTTCATTAAGAAGTCTATTGGAAGGATCTGGTAAAGGAGAATCACGTTGAAGAAGGTTGTGAGCAAGAAGATGAGTTGGAGGCTTGTCGATCTTACAGATCCAAGGTCTTGCAAATGGTTGTAAGTGTTCCTAGTGTCTGTAATCTCTAGATAATCTTTTGATAGTGATTTCCTAGGTTTGGCTGCCCCGGAGAGGTTTTACTTTTACAGCGTTTTCTAAAAGGCTTCCTTTTCATCACCAAAATGCTTGTATGTGATTGTTCATACTTTTGTGATTGTGTGCTTAGTTTTAAATATCCGTTAATTCCACATAAATTGTGATATTTAAACCTATTAAGCGTTTTTCAATTGGTATTAGAGCGGGTTCACTCCGTGAAGGATTAAACTCCTGAGTGTATATCATTGACTTCCTTTTGCCATGAATACCTCTAAGTTTAGATTGATTAATTCTGATGATGAGTTGATGTTCAAGAGTTGTATAATAATTTTAAAGTAATGTTCAAAGCCTATAACAAGGTTTCCAATAAACTTAAAGATGCTCTGCATGATAAAGAGTCCTTGGCTAATGAATTGTCAAAATCACATGTCTTAATTGACTCTTTGAAATCTGAGAAAGAATCTTTGGCGAATGATTTGTCTAAATCACATATCTTGATTGATTCTTTGAAATCTGAGATTTCTGTGCTTGTTGAAAAGTCTTTATCATTTGAGAATGAATTGAATGTTTCTAAGGAACTCTCACGAAATTTCTTTAGTGATAATCTGAAAAGTTTTCTTTGTTTTGAAGAATTTATTTCTAACAAGCCTAGTATGACTGTTGATAATGCTGGTGCATCTACTTCACATGCTTCTAATGAGTCCTTGAATGTTGAGCCTGTGAACGTTAAAGAAGCCAAGGCTAATTTTTCTAAGACTCCTTCAGTGAAACAAACTCAAGGTAAGTTTGTTCCTACATGCCACCATTGTGGGAAATTTGGTCACATTAGACCAAACTGTTGGAAATTCAAAGCTGCTCCTAAGAAAGAAAACCATGTAGCTGCTCCAACTCTCCATGGCAAAAAAGGTACGAAAATTTATGTTGAGCATCATGCATTTTATCCTAAACCTAGAGTCATGCATCCTCCTAGAAAATTACCTTCTAAAAGGTTTGTGCCCACTTGTCATTATTGTGGAAAGGTTGATCATATTCGACCAAAGTGTTTTGATTTGAAATCCCATAAGCATAAAAGTGGAAATTCCTATTCTAGGAAAAAAAGTGAGGGTTTGGTCATAATGATGAGAGAAGTGCTATCTAGGCTAGATAAGTTTGAGCAAATTCATAAGTCTAGACCTAAGATTTCTCAAGTGTGGGTTAGGAAGGATGATACCATTCAACCCTTGAGGGGGAGTGGTGGTGGTCTCAACTTATGTTAGATGAGTCACCCATATGCCTAGGATTGATTTTCTAGCCTATCTTTGCATATCATAGAGCATGCATTTTTCTTTCCGCATTGCATTTTTATTTTATTTGTTTTGCAATTGTTTTTTATTTGTGTGCATTTTTTTTAAAAAAAAAATTCAAAAAGACAAATATATATATATTTTTGGTTATTTTGTTTCTTTTGTCTTATGCACCTAGATAGTCCATTAATTTATCATGTTGCTTTCATGGATTTAATTCCTTGCGTCTTGGAATGTTCTTAATATGCATGAGATGAAAATTTGATCAATGGACTTATTTTTGTTGTTACCTAAAGCTTGAAGTTATGTGGTACATTTTGCCTATGCTTACTCTCTTGTGCACATTTAAGCTTAATTTGAGATTATTTCTTAACTTCTAATGTGAGGTATGTTAGGTAACTATATGAGGTTTTTGACTAGTCGTATTTCTTTTCAAATTGACCATACACTAGTTGAACCTAGGGCTTAAAAATTCCAGCATTTCTCTTTTGTGATAAGCATCAATTGTTTAAGGACACTTTCTCAACGAGAAAAAGAAAAATATAGTGAAACAAAAATCAAAAGATCATGTTCCATATGGAATTTATTTCACCTGTCAAACTTATGCACAAAATACTTTTTAAGAGGAACATATTGGATGAGAGTGGCTATGCCCTAGTATGATAAGGTTTGATTTTTGATTTGATTTTCTTGTCAAAACTTTCTTTGGTTAAACTTTCTCGTCATATTGAAAGTTGTAAATTTTTCTCATTGGATGTCTTACACACACAACACACAAGCATGGGTTGAATGGAACATTTTACTTTGCTTGGGTTAAGCAATATTAGTTTATTGCCATTTCAAGTCTCATGTATATTTTGCATATTTGGAGCATGTTTGGGATATTCATTGCTGAAATACATGAGTTGTTGATGTGTGTATCATGTGTATTCATTTGACTTTTGAAAGGAATTTTTTTTAGTTTCTTGTTGATAAATGATTCACACATTAAGGGCAGGATTTTGTTTATGTTTCTTTATGATCTTGTATTACTTCATGCATGTTATGTTATCTATGATCATGAGTTGTATTTATGTATTCTTGTTCCACATGTGCCTTGATGTATTTTGTGAAGTGTTTTAGGAAACATGAAGACCTTTTGTCATTCTATGACAAAAAGGGGGAGTAAATATGGGGAGATGATAGGATGGCTTGGCATATTGGTTTTGTCACCGAATTGCCAAAGGGGGGGGGGGGGTTTGTTAGTATTTTGTTGGCTTAATTCGGTTCCAAAATGTAGAGGCTACTGTCCATGGGCTCAAACACTGATATAGAATTCTTAGAATCAAATCTCCACCATTCAAAATGAGGATTCACATGTCATGAACATGCCTTCAAAGTTTCAACTCAATCAGACCTCAAACGTTGATCGATCGGAGCTGTTGATCAAGGCCCAACAGGCCCTGTCAGGACATGTCTTCCACCTGTCCGAATAGCAGTTTTAGAAACTCAGTTTCTACTCTGCAAGGCCCTGTTCGGACACCCCATTAACCTGTCCAGACATCCCATAAGTTTTACACCTAAAAACGTGATTTTATATGTGCCAGGTCTAGGGTTTTGTTAGGGGTATATATACATCTTTATAGAGAAAGAGATGTACAAATTCTACCCCAGGTTTCGTGAGAGGCTGTGCTTAGAGAGAAAATCAGTGTGAGCCTGATTATTCCTCTTAGAGGATTATTGTTAGTTTCATTGAGCTTCATTGAGAAGTCTATCGGAAGGATTCGGTGAAGGAGAATCACATTGAAGAAGATTGTGAGCAAGGAGACGAGTTGGAGGCTTATCGATCTTACAAAGCCAAGGTCTTACAAACATTTGTAAGTGTTCTTAGTGTTTGTAATCTTTAGATAGTCTTTTGATAGTGATTTCCTAGGTTTGGCTGCCCTGGAGAGGTTTTACTTTTAAAGCGTTTTCTAAATGGTTTCCTTTTCGTCACCAAAATCCGTGTGTGTGATTGTTCATATCTTGGGGATTGTTTGGTTAGTTTTAAATATCAGTTAATTCCGCATAAATTTTGATATTTAAACCTATTAATCGTTTTTCAATATATATACATATTCACCTGGCGATTGAAGTACTAGTAGTAGTATAAAACTAATGACCTCTACTTCATACGATGTGGTCCCCAACTGATTGAAGTAAATGCAGAGGAAGAGAAATGAACAATTCATTTTAAGAAGGGGACTTAAAGTGACAAGAAAAATTTCTTGCAAAGTATAGGTCAACAGTTTGAAGTTTCATTTGCACAATAATCCCTTCGAAACAACCTGAAGGTTGTGTGTGAGATGTGATGATGATCGCGATCAGTGGAGGTAAGACCTTGGATTGGAGTCAGTTCGATAATGATAGAATAAATCACTTATCGGATAATTCATGATTTAAAAGGACTTATTTTCAGCGAGTGAATTGGGATGAACAAAGAATAACTAAAAATAAATGAAGTAAAGCTAGACCCATGCTGAAAAGGGACTCATTGGCCAACAATGGATTTTTGGGTAGAGTCTCGCTGCTAAAAGAAAGATGAGTCGCACCTCACAAAGAGAAGTTGCATCTCAAACAAAAGCTTCACATTCAAAAACATAATTTCAAATTTAAAAATCTTTAGTCATCTATTAAAATAATTACACTTGCATCACCTTATATAACCAACTTATTGAATAGTAAAAACATTACACAAAACGAACTCTACTATGTAGAAACAGAAGATGAATACAGCATATAGAAATAGAAACAGAAATAGGATAAGAAACAAAACACGATTACACTAGAAAATAAAATGACAAAACATTACCAAAGGCTCGAGGACTCTTCAACACAATTAATTCCCTAAGGAATGCTGACGTTTGGGAGCTTCTCAACGACCCCCATCGATAAGCTTGAGAATAAAAAAATGGTTAATTGGTGCAGTAGTTTGACTCGGCATTAGTGCGGCTTCAACTTCAAGTATGGTTTAGTTGCCACTTAAACATTAAATCGTAGTTTTGAGACCCAAAATTGAATGCGTAAATCCCATCCTCGTGAACCCTCCAGCAGCACTCTGAATTCAAATAGGGGCAATACATTTTTAAAAAACCATTATCGTACTTGAAGATAGTGAAGGTTTGATGTCCACCTTCCCACGTCAAGTTGCAGAACTAGAGTGTGGTGCGAAGAAAGTTTCCTGTAAAAATCGAAGAGAACTCGGAATGGGTAGGGATCAAGTGGAGACCAAGATCATTGTGTCTTGACTGTCAACGAGCTCCTAGAAGTGCTCTTTGGAACTAGTTTTCAATGTGAATCAGGTAAGCGTTGCAAACTAGCGGTTGACTCATGCAACAAAGAGCCAAGGCAATAAAAAAGACTACTACTCTGGAATTACTCATTTTCTCTACGATTTCCAATGCCTTTGATTTCCTCCTACTTCTTGTCTCTTTAAATAGGATTTGGATCCACAACAATTTCTTTCAAATTAAGGAATGGGTAGGGATCAAATTACAGTAAAACCTGTTTCTACCATGTAACCGTGCGATTGGCAATCAGTTATAAAAACAAAAACGCTAAAAATTGAAATATGGAAACAACTCTAAGTTGTCTTCGAAAATAGGTTTGTCTTTTCAGAAAAATAGCGCTCAAAACACGCGCAGAACCTATTTCCAACTTAAGTGCACTGTGCCGCACATTACCCATGATCCATCGTTCTCATCCTCACATAGCCGTTTTCCTCAACCTTCTTCATCCTACTCAATGTGCTCGCATTCACTCCCCATTTGTAAGCTCAGACCAAAATCACTGACCCAAGTGCATTGCAATGCCATTACACTCCCTCTATTTGTCTTCATCTACCCTATGATGTCGATAATTTTCGTATGATACATCGAGTTCTTTCTTTTATTGTGCTAAAATATTAGTGCAAAGTTCACAAATATCCTTTAGTTCAAGTTAGAACTATTGACAGATGCATAAGTTCCACCTAAACGCATTTGTTGTTCCAAAAACTCTTTGCCCCTAATTTACTGGTGCTTTAAATAATCGAAATCAATGTTCTAGATGTAAATATTTTGTCTTTTAGACATTGATTGTCTTATGTAACGTAAAAAAGCCGCCTCAATTACCAACCGTTTTTTAAAAGTCACAATAAGTTTAAAGTGTTCTAAAACGGTACGTCAAACAACCGAAGTTCACCGAAAGCAAGCTTTTTTATTATATTCCAATAATACCCTTATGCTCTTCAAAACTAAAATAGAAAACAAAACTTTACTACATTATAAATTAAAAAAAAACGAATGTGTTGGATAAATACAAAAAGAAAAAAACAAAATTTTTTGGGATAACTAAAAAATTTTGTAGTATATTTGGAATAAATTAGTAATCGCTCATGCGGTGTAAACATTGGGCATAAATATTACCCCTCCACCTCCAGGGGGTAAATCGTAGACCACGACTTTCCTTTTTCTTTCTATTTTTTTTTTTATTTGTTTTTTTTTTTTTTTTGTTTTAGAAATAAATAATTTTTAATTTATTGATTTATTATTTTATTATTTGAGAATAAGGGTATTATTGGAGTACAATTAAAAACAGTGGCTTTTCTTATAGACTTTGGTAGTTTAATGTACCATTCTAAAACACTTTATGCGTCATGGTGCTACTTCAATAACAGCTATTAGTAGGGCTTTTTTTTTTTCTTCCCAGTTTTTTTTTTTTTTTTTTTTAATACATGAATTTTTATGCCTAACAATTCGTCCATTTTGGTCTCAATTTTTGAAATTAGTAAATAAGATAAGAAATTGTCAAAAAAAAAAAAAAAGAAAAAAGAAAAAAGAGGATGACTAGTGCACAACTATTTTTGGGTACTTATCAATATGACGTCTTTAGGTCCAACCTCCTCTCGTGGAGACTAGGTATTGAGTTCGCTCATTGTCTTTTTCATTCCACCAGCATTTCAATTCAAAATTCCGTGTGTTTGGCCTCATCGGCTGAGAAAGAGTTTGAGCCTACACTTGAGGGAGAGTATTATAATATAATTTATATGATAAAAAATCTACCATTTTCCATGTCCAATCGGCATAAACATTGTGGATAATTGGAGATGTAACTTTAATTGGGCATTTAAAAAGAATACAAGCAAGCACACGGAACCAATATCAATAGAATGGAAAACAAACTTACACACAGGTAAAATAATATAAGATTCCTAAATTTAAGCTCTTCCACGGAGTAAAAAAAACATAATACATCATTGGTGCAAATTTGATCCCCTTCCTTTTCAAAGATTCATGAGATGATTAAACCCTGTATTGACCTCTTGCACCCCACCTATAAATTTGTTCGCACTTAACAATTTAACAATGTTTAAACAGAGGCCTGCTAAGGACTCATTTTCTAGTTTTGAAGGAGAGTATTAACCAAGACCTCACATGAGAAATTTTTGATCCAGCAAATACCATACCCATGTATTTCGTGTGTATCAAATTAGTCCTTTAATTTTCAAAAGTGATAAATTTGTCATTGTACTTTTAAAACTATAAAATCAATTTGTCCATCGATTTTCCATGATTAAAAAATTGAGACGGACTATTTTCCACTTTTATTTTCCTTTCCATAGTAATATATTTACATATTCACCTGGCAATTGAAGTACTAGTAATAGTGAAAACTAATGACCTCTCTTTCATAAGGCGTGGTCCCCGACCGATTGAAGTAAATGCCGAGGACGAGAAATGACCAATTAATTTTAAGATGGGGATTTTAAGTGACAAGTATAATTTCTTGCAAAGTATAGGTCAACAGTTTGAAGTTTCACTCACACAAAAATCCCTTGGAAACTACCAGACGGCTGTGTGTGAGATGGGATGACGAGCGTGATCGGCAGAGGTGAGACCGTGGATTGGAGTTAGTTCGATAATGATAGAGTGGCATTCCTTCTTCCTCTTATTTATTGGGGAATTCATTTATTTATTTTAAGAAAGAAAGACAATTTGAGACAGAGTAGTAAAGTGATAGAATAAATCACTTGTCAAATAATTCATGATTTAAAAGAACATATTTTCAGCGAGTGAATCGGGACAAATGAAGAATAACTGAAAATAAACGAAGGCCCACAGAAGATAAAGCTAGACCCATGTTAAAAAGGGACTCACTAGCCAACAATGGATTTTTTAGTAGAGTCTCACCGCTAAAAAAAAGATGAGTCGCATCTCTCAAAGAGAAGTTGCATCTTGAACAAAAGTATCACGCTCAAACACATAATTTCAAATTTAAAAATCTTTAGTCATCTATTAAAATCATTACACTTGCATCACCTTATATAACCAACTTATTGAATAATAAAAACATAACACAAAAAGGACTCTACTACGTAGAAACAAAAGATGAATACAACATATAGAAATAGAAACATCAATTGGATAAGAAGCAATCTCAAAACTTTGTTGAATTTTTCGCCCTTAACTTACATGTTTTAATCCATTAGTTTTAGATAATTATGTCACTTTGGCTCTTTATTGTGTTTTCCTTGATTTTGCAGGTCATTGGAAGAAAAAGAAACAATCTCAGAAGTTTTGGACTTAAAAAAAAACTATTTTGGAAATTGGAAGGCTCCGGTAGAGCGATCGATCACAGGGGAGTTGCGATCGAGCGCACTACTGGCGAGGACCACAATGCACAAGGCACTCACGATTGTGCGCATGCACAAGGAAGATCAATTGCAGACCTGTGATTGATCGCGATCGATCCCAGGTCTGCAAACGAGTGCACCCGTGCGTGATGACCAAGTCAGCCGCCAGCCTTAATATGGAAATAGCAACTTTTAGGGTTTTGTAGCTTAGTGCGAATTAGGGCTCAAACCCTACGATTTTTAGGGTTTCTAGAGTATTCCTAAAGGCTGATAAATAGACCCTTAAACCTCTAGAATAGATATACTTTCGAAGGAGAAGAATTGGAGCTCTTCAAGTTCAAGTTTCGAGTATATTCTTTTCTTTTCTTTTATTTTATTTTATTTTATGAAGATGTTTAACATCAAACTTATGTGTAACTAATTTATTTAGTAGGGCTAAATTGAAGCCCTAGTTTGTTGGCATTTTGTGACTTTCACCATAAAGTTGGTGGGACCCAGTTGCTTTTGGCTCACCTTTTGTATTCCTAGTTCCTCTTGAAATTGGTTTTCCTTTTAGAGCATGATTTGGACTTGAAGTCCTTCTACAATTTGGAATTGGAGGAGCCTTGCTTAGCCGACTTTTATGTCCTATAAAAAGGGGTGTCCACGGCACATATACGTAGAGAGAAAAACCAAAGTAATATTTGCTTTGTGTTTTGGTGAGCCAACAATAGAGAGACAAAGAGAGAGCAAGAAAGAGAGTGTCTTTCCCTTTTTTGTTATTATTCTCCTTTGGGCAAAGTGAGAATTGGGTGTATTTGGGGCTTTGGGTTTGAGTGGTTTTCTCGCCCTGTTACTCTCTTGTACTCATCTTTTGATAATGAATTTTCTCTGGGTCGTCTCTGCTAGTGGATGTAGGCTTGTTAAGCAGAACCACATAAATCTTTGTGTCGTGTGTGATTGCTTATCTTTGTTATTCCGCATTCTTCTTATTCTTCACATCTCACGGGTCTTGGAAAATAGGATTAATTTCCTAACAACTAATATCAGAGCTGTTGGTTCGAGTGGGAACGATGGCAGGTGAACAAGGAAAGATGGGAATCGAGAAATTCGACGGCAAAGATTTTGGGTATTGGAAGGTACAGATTGAAGATATTCTTTATGGGAAGGATCTTCATCAACCTCTTTTGGAAGAACAACCCGATGACATGGATGATAACGAGTAGGCTCTGCTTGATCGTAAAGCCCTATCAGTTATCAGGTTATCATTGTCAAAGTTAGTTGCACACAACTTTGAAAAGACCACAGCAGGTCTAATAGCAGCTTTGTCAAGCATGTATGAGAAGCCGTCGGCTAACAACAAGGTACATCTGATGAAGAAATTGTTCAACCTAAAGATGGCGGAAGGAGCTTCGGTGGCACATCATCTCAATGAGTTCAACACCATCACAAATCAATTGTCCTCAGTGGAAATTAATTTTGATGATGAGGTTCACGTGTTGATCGTCTTGTCATCTTTGGCAAATAGATAGGAAGCAGTGAGGATGGCTATGAGTAACTCTATAGAAAAGAGTAAATTGAGCTATGAAGACATCAGGGATCTGATTCTTAGTGAAGAGGTTCGCAGAAGAGATGCAGGTGAAGCCTCTTGTTCTGGTCCTGCTTTAAACCTCGAGACTCGGGGCAAAAGACAAGACAGAAACTTTGTGAGGGGCAGATCTAAGTCCAGGAAGGGTAGGAGCAAATCCAGGTTTGGACGACAACTTGAGTGTTGGAAATGTGGCAAGACAGGCCACTTCAAGAAGAATTGTAGAGAGCTGAAGAAGAAGACGAAACATGATACCGCAAATGTCATGGTAATAGAAGAAGTACACGATGCCCTACTTCTATCTGTTGACAGTCCTCTTGATTCTTGGGTCTTGGACTCAGGGGCGTCTTTTCACTCCACACCGATCCATGAAGTTCTCAAAAATTATGTGGCTGGAGATTTTCGGGAAGGTGTACTTGGTTGACGGAACGGTGCTAGATGTTGTGGGTATAGACAATGTTCGCATTAGAGTCCACAGTGACTTGGTATGGAAGTTGAAAAATGTCAGGCATATAAGGCATTCAATTCATTTCCATGGTGGAAAGTGGAAGGTCAGTAAGGGAGTCAGGATTTTGGCTCATGGTCATAAGACGAGTACTCTCTATATGACGACGAACTTTAGGGATACAATTGCTGTTATAGATACTGGTGCTAACTCAAAATTATGGCACCTAAGGCTTGGGCACAAGAGCGAGAAAGGGATGAAAGTACTTCTATCAAAGGAGAAACTACCGGAGTTGAAGTCAGTTGAGTCTGACTTGTGTGAAGGCTGCATCCTAAGAAAGAAGAAGAAGGTGAGTTTCGCGAAAGTTGGCAAAACTCCAAAGCGGGGAAGCTGGAATTGGTACACACGGATTTGTAGGGTCCGGCACCAGTGGCATCTCTTGGAGGCTCGCGGTATTACGTCACATTTATTGATGACTCAAGTAGGAAGGTATGTGTTTACTTCTTAAAGCTTAAATCTGATGTATTTGAAATTTTTAAGAAGTGGAAGGTCATGGTAGAGACAGAAACTGGTCTAAAAGTGATGAAGTGTTTAAGATCAGACAATGGGGGAGAATACGAAGACGGGGGTTTGAAACAGTTTTGTGCAGTGAATGGGATTAGAATGGAAAAGACTATCCCGGGGACACCACAGCAGAATGGCGTGGCTGGCGCATGAACAGGACCCTCAATGAGCGTGCTAGAAGTATGAGGTTGCATGCTAGACTACCAAAAACTTTCTGGGCAGATGCAGTAAGCACTGCTGCTTACTTAATAAACAGAGGACCATCAGTTCCTTTAGGCTATAGACTACCTGAAGAAGTCTAGAGTGGAAAGGAGGTAAATCTTTCTCAGTTGAAAGTTTTTTATTGTGTTTTATATGTCGATATTGAATCTGATGATCGTAGCAAGCTAGATGCTAAGTCTAGAAAATGTTATTTCATTGGCTATGGGGATGAGGCATTTGAGTATAGGTTTTGGGATGATCAAAATCGAAAGATCATTAGAAGTAGAAATGTTATTTTTAATGAGATGGCTGTGTATAAGAATAATTCAAGTGCAGAACCAGTAAGTACAGTGTTAGAGGCTGAGAAGCCTAAATTTATCAACCTAGATGGAATTTCTAAAGGTGCAGCTCAGAGAAGGAATTCAGAAGTTGATAAGGATTTAGAAACTGAAGATGGTCTAGAAGTTGAAGAAACAGTAGATCAAGAGACTGAATAGGGTACACCGATAGTGGCTGTCTGTAGATCTTCTAGAACCATTAGATCACCACAGCATTTTTCACCCTCCCTGTTTCATATTTTGTTGACGGATGGCGGTGAGCCAGAGACGTTTGTTGAAGCCTTGATGGTTGAAGATTCAATCAAGTGGGACTTAGCCATGAAAGATGAGATAGACTCATTATTGAGTAACCAGACCTAGGAGCTGACTGAGTTGCTAGCAGGTAAAAAGGCTTAGCACAACAAATGGGTGTTCAGAATAAAGGGTGAACATGATGGTAGCAAACACTACAAGGAAAGATTGGTAGTCAAGGGATTCCAGCAAAAAGAAGGAATTGACTACACAGATATATTCTCTCCGGTGGTGAAGATGACAACCATTAGAATTGTACTGAGCATTGTGGCGGCGGAGGACTTACATCTCGAGCAGCTAGATGTGAAGACGGCATTCCTTTATGGTGAGTTGAAAGAAGAGATTTATATGCAATAGCCATAGGGATTTGTAGTGCAGGGGAAGGAGAGTTTAGTATGCAAACTGAGAAAAAGCTTGTATGGCCTGAAACAAGCTCCAAGACAATGGTATAAGAAGTTTGATAGTTTCATGTGTAGTACTGGGTTCAAGAGATGCAATGCAGATCATTGCTGCTATGTCAAGAGTCTTAAGAACTCTTACATTATTCTACTTTTGTACGTAGATGATATGCTCATTGCAGGGGGCAGTATGGAAGACATCAACAAGTTGAAGAACCAGCTTTCAAAGTACACTGAAGATTTCACATACAGAATATGTGAAGAAGATTCTTAGCAGATTTAGCATGGATGAAGCTAAGTTAGTGAGCACACCCTTGGGGAGTCATTTCAGACTAACCAAGGATCAGTCACCGAAAACGGATCAAGAGAAAGGATACATGAGCAAGGTACCTTATGCCTCAGCTATCGAAAATCTGATGTATGCAATGGTCTGTACTAGACCAGAGATTGCACATGCAGTGGGAGTTGTGAGCATGTACATGAGTAATCCAGGGAAGCAGCATTGGGAAGCAGTCAACTGAATTTTACGATCTCTGAGAAGAAGTTTAGATATGTCCCTTTGCTTCATAGGTGCAGAATTAAAGCTGTAGGGCTACGTGGATGCTGATCTAGCGGGTGATGTTGATAGCAGGAAAAGTACTACAGGGTTTGAGGAGGTACTGCTGTGTGTTGGACCTCAAGGCTACAGAAAATTGTAGACCTTTCCACTGTAGAGGCGGAGTATGTGGCTGTGATAGAAGCTGGAAAGGAGATGGTTTGGCTACAAGGTTTTTTGGATGAGTTGGGAAAGAAGAATGAGAAGGGCGTTCTACACGGTGATAGTCAGAATGTCATTTTTCTTGTGAGGAACCCGGCGTATCATTCAAGAACAAAGCATATACATTTGAGGTATCACTTTATTCGATCTCTTCTTGAATGTGAACAATTGCTACTTGAGAAGATTCGTGGAACTGAGAATCCGGCAGACATGCTAACAAAAGGAGTGACTATTGAGAAACTAAAGTTGTGCACAACATTAGTTGGTCTTCGAGCTTGAAGAGAGGTGGACGAGACATCCGGAGGAGATTCACTTTGTTACAACTTGATGGGATTCAAGCCAAGTGGGAGATTGTTGGCGTTTTGTGACTTTCACCATAAAGTTGGTGGGACCTAGTTGCTTTTGGCTCACGTTTTGTATTCCTAGTTGCTCTTGGAATTGGTTTTCCTTTTAGAGCATGATTTGGACTTGAAGTCCTTCTACAATTTGGAATTGGAGGAGCCTTGCTTAGCCGACTTTTATGTCCTATAAAAAGGGGTGTCCACAGCACATAAATGTAGAGAGAAAAACCAAAGTAATATTTTCTTTGTGTTTTGGTGAGCCAACAATAGAGAGAAAAAGAGAGAGCAAGAAAGATAGTGTCTTTCCCTTTTTTTGTTGTTATTCTCCTTTGGGCAAAGTGAGAATTGGGTGTATTTGGGGCTTTGGGTTTGAGTGGTTTTCTTGCCATGTTACTCTCTTGTACTCATCTTTTGATTGTGAATTTTATCCAGGTCGTCTTCGCCAGTGGATGTAGGCTTGTTTAGCCGAACCACTTAAATCTTTGTATGGTGTGTGATTACTTATCTTTGTTATTCCGCATTCTTCTTATTTTTTGCATCACTTGGGTCTTGGGAAATAGGATTAATTTCCTAACCTAGTTATGTTTAGTTGATATTCAATATTGGCGCCCTTGTGATGATCTTGTTCTAATATCTAAATTGATTAATTCCTATTTTCATGAATTCCTCATATGTGTGTGTCTGATCAACATATGCATGTGGTATGGACTAGTTAGTTAAATCAATTTGGATGACCGAGTCCTAGGTTTAACATAAGTAACAAAAGATATCCACACCGGATTCTTGGGTTAATCAACATGGGGAACCAGAAGTAGACACCCATGCTAAATCCTTTAAGAAAGAAAAGAATTAGAGTGGACACCCATGCCTAATTCGTTGCTTAGGCAAATTAATAGCTTAAGGAGTAGACACCAATGCCCTTAGGTTGACAAACATTAGATATTGATAACATGATCAAAACATTAGCATATTGATATATTAGCTAAATATAGTTAGTGGTGGATATCAAAGCCCTACCTTTTTATCATTATCAACTCAATTCCAATCTTTGTTTTATTTTACTTTTGAAATTAATTTTAAGCAAAATTTATCAATCTTCATAGGAATGATCCCGTATTTGCACCCTATACTACTGTGTTGACCTCGTACACTTGCGGGTAAAACATCCAATCATTTGCCTATTAATTTAGGTAGGTAATTGTGACAACAAGTTTTTGGCGCCGTTACCGGGGATTGCGGCAAACTTTGTTTAGAATTATTTTCCTTTAGTTGTGTTGTTTTAATTTTCAATTTTAAATTTTGTTGTTATCAAAACTCAAAAACATTTTCTGTTTTCCTTTACTTTTCTGTTTTCTGTTTCAGGTTGCGGACTTGCGATTCTGTTACTGCGATCGAACGTCAGCCGAGTGCAATTGAGCACATTGCGATCGAGCGCACTTACTTGTGATCGAGCACAGTTCCAGGGAGCATCTGGACAAGCAGCACTAAAGCTGCTTTAACTAAAGAGGCAATTCAATTGATGCAAGGTCATCGATCTGAAGATTCAACTCTCATTCCACTCGATCCTGAAATTGAGTGGACAACTCAACAAAGACCTAGAGACAAAGAAGAAGTGGAAGAAATTGAGAAGGAAGATTTGCAAGAGAATCCACCAATAGTGCCAAGACCACTAGAGGCAAATCCACCACCGGTGCGGAGACCGATGAAGCAGGCATTTGTCCTAATGAACCTCAATCAACCCTCATGCATAGCATATCAACCGGAGGTGGAAGGCAACTATTATATTTCCCCTCAAATCCTCAATGCATTGACTAACTTTAGGGGCACAGCTACTGTGGATCCTAACTTGCATCTTAGGGAGTTCTTTGACCTATGCAAGTTGCAGCACATCTAAGGCTTAACTCTAGAGAGACTCAGGTTAGTCCTCTTTCCCTTCTCTTTGAAAGATAATGCTAAACTGTGGTATAATTCTCTACCTGTAGATTCTATCCATACTTGGGAAGAATTAGCCACCAAGTTTCTGAAGAAGTTTTTCCCAGCCCAGAAGACATGGGAGCTTAAAAGAGAACTTCAAATGTTCTAGCAACGAGATGGAGATCTTTTCATTGAGGTATGAGATCACTTCAATTTATTGCTTCTAAAGTGCCCACATCATAACATCCCTCAAGATGATCAGGTACAAATTTTCTATGAAGGTTTAGATGATACTAGCAAAGTGATGGTTGATTCAACTTGTGGAGGAGCACTTATGGAAAAGAGTAGTGAGGAGGCAATAGAGCTATTTGAAACACAAAGTGAGCATTCCCAACAATTCTGCTCGAGAGGAAGGCAATGAGTAAAGAGCAAGGGTATGTATGAAGTGAACTTCAATGGGGGATCTCCAAATCAGATGGCTGCTGTGGAAAATAAGTTGGATATTATTGTCAAAGCCACGACTGCTCAAAAAATCTCACCTCTTCAAAAGGACACACCAATTCAGGTATGTGCTATGTGTTCCCATTTAGATCACACTACTGAAATGTGTCCTTTATCTCCATTTGTAGAGTAAGAAGAGGTGAATTATGTGGGACAAAACAATTATTCCCACAAGAACAATCCGTACTCCAACACCTACAATCCAGGATGGCGCAACTATCCAAATTTCTCATGGAGTAACAATCAAGGATAGCAAAAGGGTCCCCAACAAGCAAGCCAACCAACCCAAGAGTCAAAGATGAACCAATTGGAGAATATGATACACACCCTGGTGACTTCACAACAGCAATTTATGGCTGATCAAAAACAATTCAATACAAAGGCTGATCAAGCCATACAAAGACTAGAAGTGCAAATGGGGCAGATGGCAAAGGAGCTGAGAGAAAGGAAGCAGGAAGAATGCCTAGCCCAAACATTACTAAATCCAGGGGGTCACCAGTAGCTGAAAGCAGTCACAGTTCTTAGAAATGGCAAGGTCATTGGAGAAGGTAAATGCACTACCTTTCCCTCAAAGGTTAGTCAAACCAAAGAAAGAAAAGTGGCTTATGGATATTTTTGAGACCTTGAGGAAAGTAGAAATCAACATTCCTTTATTAGATGCAATTAAACGGATTCCTTTATATGCTAAATTTTTAAAGGATTGTTGCACTAACAAAAGGAGGTTTCAGGAGCATGAGACAGTGGCCCTAACAAGAGAGGTAAGTGCAGTTTTGTTAAGAAAGTTACCACCAAAGCTAACAGATCCAGGTAGTTTTATTATTCCTTGCAGGATAGGAGATCGTCTTTTTGAGCATGCACTGCTGGATCTGGGGGCAGGGGTCAATTTGCTGCCTTACACGGTGTATGAAAAGCTGGGTTTAGGGGGAGCTTCAACCAACTTCAGTCACCTTGCAATTGGCGGACAGAAGCATTAAAAGACCAAGAGGTATACTTGAAGATGTGTTGGTAAAGGTAGGTACATTTATTTTACCTGCGGATTTCATTGTGTTGGATGTGGAAGAATCTCCTATGCCATCACCCTCACCTATCATCTTAGGAAGACCATTTATGAGAACTGCTGATACCACAATAGGTGTGAAAAAGGGTACAGTAAGTATGAAAGTGAATGGTGAGACAATAGAATTCAAAATATTTGATGCAATAAAATTACCTCATGATGATATAGAGTGTCTTGATGTCTATATGATCCAAAGTATTAGTGAGCCAGTTTTGCAGGACCCACTGAAAGATCTAGTAAAGACCCCCCTCACTCAAAAGTTCACAAGTCAGGACACTGGGCAAGTTTATGCAGATGTTACTGAGGACATCAGTGGAGCAAAGCAACCTCTTCAAGCCTGTCCACCATATCCAAGTGCCAAAAGAAAGCTGCGGCTGGATGAACGAGATGAATTGAGGTATGAAGCAAATGAGGACACCAAGCTCTACAAGAAAAGACCCAAGGACCATCATATCAGAAAGCATGTCAAAAAGGAGTCCTATGTGGAACTAAAATTGTTGACCTATAAAGAAAGTCCTGTCCCTGCACCACCTAGGGCACTTGAGCCACATTTTGTGGAGCTCAAGTGCAGTTCTCCACACTAGTAGCACCATAGCCACAAGTGGAAGCATTTTAAGAGGCTAGGAGCTCAAGCGCATCTACTCAGAATAGTGGTATAGAGGCCATTGAAGGCGGTACACTTTTCCATCTTTGTTTCCCATCATATCAATTTCCTTACTTTACATGTGTTCTCACTTATTCTTTGTGTTTCCTTTTTCCTTCAGAAAGTTGTTGTGCATTATGAAAAAAATAAAATAAATTACATTCTATTACTACGATCAATCGCAAGAAGTATGCGATCAAGCGCAGTAATCAAATTTTGGCTTTGTACATTCTGTTAGTGCGATCGAGTGCACCTTGTGTGCACTCGAGCGCACATCGGGCAGTAGGCCACGTGACCTATTTTAGGTCATTTTCTCCCCCATTACCCCCCACACTCTCACTGCGCCGTACAGTCTCCACCTGCAATAGACGCAACCAGCACACTCCTCCACCGTTTTTCACCACCTCTACCACACCGCCACCACACGGTTTTCCTCTCCGGCCATCGTATCATCACTTTTCCACCACACAACCATACAACCCGTTCCCTATTCCCATCACCACCACAACTCCGATTAACCCCCCAACGTCCATTCTTTTTTATCATTTTTCTGCAATTGTGGGTGTTCATCCACCCACATTGCTTTCCTGTGGTTGGGTTTTGGTGTTTTTGCAGGGGGTTTTGAGCAGTGTTGCTGTGTTTTGCAACCTTGATCATCACAAGCACACACCAAGTGTTCGACAAAAGTCCCCAATCAAGCTCATCATGCCAAGAACTCAAGCTTCGTCCTCCCGAGGGTCCGAAGCCCAAGCGACTTCTCCCCTACCCACTATTCTGGAGCAAGAGCTACTATTTGAGACCACCTTCGCCATTCGCGAAGGCTTTGAAAACCTTGAGGCGACTCAATGGGCAATCGCTGAATTCAAGCGTCGGGGGATTAAGAAGCTTTTCAAGTCGGCCACCTCCACTGCCTTCCAAAAATTGGTAATCGAGTTCTATGCCCACCTATCTCAAGACTCCGACAGGCTGGCTGCCCTCTCTTCCAAAGTGCAGGATCGAGAAGTTGAAATGAGAAGGGGTGACATTGCCGCTGCCCTCCAACGCAATGATGAGCACCCTCCAGAAGCAGCGCAGCTTGCCGAGCAACCGCCTAGATTCTATGTGGCAGAAATCATTGAGGACTTGTGCCAAGGGCAATATGCCAATTGTTGTGCAAAAATCTACCTAAATTAATAGGTGAATAATTGTATGTTTTACCTGCAAGCGAACGAGGTCAACATAGTAGTATATAGTGCAAGTACAGGATCATTCCCACGAGAATTGCTGAATTTATATTTAAAAATAGTTCCTTAAGAAAAAGCAAAACAAAGATTGATTGTTGAAGTGATGATAATAAAGGGTAGCGTTTTGATATCCACCACTAATTATATTTAGCTAATATAACAATATGCCAATGCTTTGATCAAGTTATGCATATCTAATGTTTGTCAACCTTAGGGCATAGCGTATACTCCTAAGGCTATAGATTTCCCTAAGCAACAAGTTAGGCATGGTGTCTACTCTAACTCTTTTCATTCCTAAGGGATTTAGCATGATTTATACGAAGTTGTTCCTTAGGAAAGCATATGTTCTATGGAAATCGACAAACACACGAGGCCTCGGGCATGGCATATACTCCCGGTTCCCCATGTTGACTAACCCAAGAACCCGGCGTGGATTTCTTTTGTTACTTATGTTAAACCTAGGACTCGGCCATCCAAATTGATTTAACTAACTAGTCCATACCACATGCATATATTGAACAGGTACACACATATGAGGAATTCATGCAAGCAGGTATTAATCAAGTTAAATAGCATAACAAGATCATCACAAAGGCGCCAATATTGAATTATTAACAAAACATAACTAGGGCTTCAATCAAGCCCTACTAATTAAATTAGCTACTCATAAAGTTGATGTTAAACATCTTCATAAAATAAAAGAAAAGAAAAGAATAAACCCGAGACTTGAACTTGAAGAGCTCCTATTCTTCTTCTTCCCAAAGTCTCTCAATTCTAGAGGCTTAAGGGTCTATTTATAGGCTTTAAGAGTCCTAGACAAAGTAGTAAACCTAGGGATTTCATAGGGTTTTGAGACCTATTATAAATTGGAGTTAGAAAACACTAATATTGAAATAATGTCAATCCAGCCGGCACTTGATAAGTTTCCTGCGCACGGGTGCGCTCGATCGCAGCCTGTGTGCGCTCGATCGCAGGTCTGTGATCCTTCCTTCTTTTGGCATGCGCTCGATCGCTCCTGGCTTGTTCGATGCTGTGTACTCTCAGGTATTTCACTCGATCGCAAGTACTCTGCGGTTGATCGCAGTACCAGGGAGCTCCAATTGTCTTCATTTCCTCTTTTGAGCTCAAATTACCTAGTTTTACTTCCTTTTCTTCCAAAAGCCTGTAAAAGTATGAAAAACACAAAAAGGAATTAAAATGGCCTAATTAATTAAAGCCAAAGGATTAAAACATGCAAATTAAAGGCTGAAAATATGAATATTTTAGAACTTATCACATCCCCAAACTTACATATTGCTAATCCCTTAGCAATACAAAACTAAAAAAAAAACAAGAATGGAAGAACAGAAAACAAAAGATAAATCCATCTTTCGTGGGATGTACGATTGCATTTAGCGTATGCAACAAGCCTTTTAAACCACTAGGAATTCCCTAGTGGACGAGTGAAGTCTCGTGAGGGTTTTCCAGAAATGTTACCCACAAACATCATGCACAGTTCATGTTATTCCAAAAGTTAAAGCATCACTTCAAGATTATGATTCTCATTCATAAGCAAGTTTAAAAAGATGAACTCCATCTTCACAATGAATTGGAATCTCAAAGTGCAATTACTTACAAAGGACATGCTAAATCATCACAAGTTAGAAAATTGTGTACAGTGAACTAGTACAAAATTATGAAACTTCCAAATCTTTCCAATATGCAATGTCTCCTTATCTCAGAATTCACTGAAATTCCTATTAGAATGACACACTGACATATTTCTTTTTTTTTTTTTTTTTTTCTTTTGGTCAAGTTGTGCAATGTTGGTTCCCTTAAGCTTTCTGATTGACCCTTGTAGTGAGTGTTAAGTCAATGACTCCCAAACCAGGTGGTTTTAGGGCATTAGGTGTAAAGACACCCCTAAGGACCTACTAACTCGAGTCAAAAAAGCTACAAAACCAACTAACCATGACATTGATCAAATTCCAAATTTTTCACCTTTTGACGTAAACACTCAATTGTTTGAGGCAATAGGCCCAGTTACTTAGTGAAAAGCTTTCAATGATCATTTATTTATTCTTCTTTCCTTTTTTCTTCTTTTTTTTTTTTGTTTTCTTTTTTTTTTTTTTTTTTTTGAAATATTAACACTATATATGCTATGGTGTCATCCAATAAGTCATCCAATTTCATCCAAGATGCAGAAACACACATATTAGACCTCATGTCATACCTCACAAATTATGTGCTAATGTGCTTGTGTGATCAGATCAAACATGTGATTTTTCAATTGTCGTCAACAAGTAACCAAACTAACAGATTCACTCATCATATCATGTGTTCAAAATGTTAAGCTCACTAATGAATTCAAGCCACAATTCTTTTAGATCAACCTAAAATTTTAGGATAAACATGAACATGCATAATTTTTTTTTAAACATAATGAACAACACACAAAACAAATAACATGAAATTGGGACAAAGAGTGTGTAAACATGTGTGCCCATACCCCCAAACTTAAATGACACATTGTCCCAATGTGTCTAAGTAAAGGAAAGAATGTACCCGGGAGATGGTCGACATAGTCTTGGAAAGCATGGCTCATAGCACACCCCCAAACTTGAATTGAAGCACACTTGTCCCGGCAAAATAATAAACACACAAACAAGTAAAAAGGAACAAAACAAAAACGAAATAAAAATTGAACAAAACAAAATAAACAATAACTATGGGATGCTGCCAATTGCGCTCGAGCGCACATGTTGTGCGTTCGATCGCACTAACAGAGTGTGGTAGTCTCACATATGGAGACTTGCGCTCGATTGCATGTGTGGTGATATCGATTGCAGTAACAGAATGGAAAAGAATCGTCGAAACACCAAAAACACCAAAAATACTAAACACAAATGAAAACACAACAAAATGGAAATCAAACAACAAAATAAAAGGATATGCTATGGGGTGCCTCCCATGAGCGCTATGTTTTACGTCTTCGGCCAGATGGTGGTCCCCTCTCAGTGTTGCCTAGAAGTAGATGCTCTAGGTGGTGGTGGTGCATAGGGTATAGATTGGAGTGCCATATCTTCATCTCTTGGTAGCAATTGTACTTCGAGATATGGCTTCACTCTGTGTCCATTAACCTGGAATATGCGATTGCGAACCTCCAACGCTCCATGAGGGAAAATTTTAGTAATAATACAAGGTCTAGACCATCTGAACTTAAGCTTACCAGGGAAAAGTTTCAATCTTGAATTATAAATCAACACCTTTTGTCCTACATGGAACTCCTTCCTAACTAGTTGTTTGTCATGAGATGCTTTGGTCCTTTCCTTGTAGAGCTTGGCGTTCTCATAAGCATCCCGTCGCAGTTCCTCCAGTTTATTGAGTTGTAGCTTCCTCTTGTTGCCAGCTTGTTTCATATCAAAGTTAAATTGCTTGATTGCCCAATATGCTTTGTGTTCCAACTCCACTGGTAGATGGCATGCTTTCCCAAAGACTAATCGATAAGGAGACATACCGATAGGTGTCTTGTAAGCAGTTCTATATGCCCATAGAGCATCATTCAAGTGTAGGGACCAATCCTTCCTATTGGGGTTTACTGTCCGTTCAAGGATAGCCTTGATTTCTCTGTTCCTGATCTCTACTTGGCCACTGGTTTGGGGATGATTATCAAAGAAGCGAAGGCATAATTATTAAAGTGGCTGCCTCCATCACTAATGATTGCTCTTGGGGTCCCAAATCTAGTGAAGATGTTGTCCTGCAAAAACTTCACCACCACTCTATGATCATTAGTCTTTGAGAGGACAGCCTTGACCCATTTGGACACATAATCTACACCCACAAGGATATACAAATACCCATATGAATTAGGAAATGGACCCATGAAATCAATACCCCATACGTCGAAGAGCTCCAACTCCTCAATATTTTCTAGTGGCATCTGATTTCTGGATGAAATGTTGCCTGTCCTCTGGCATTTATCGCATGAGCTGCAAAACAAAAAGGCATCCTTAAATACATTAGGCCAATAGAAACCAGATTGGAGTACCTTAAGTGCTGTTCTCTTGGCCCTAAAGTGTCCTCCACACGCGAACTGATGACAATGCTGCAGAATGCTCCAATGCTCTTCTTCTAAGACACACCTGCTAATGATTTGATCAGGGCAAAATTTGAACAGATAGGGGTCATCCCAATGGTATTGTCTCAATATAGACATCAACCTTTTCTTTTCTTGACTAGACATTCCTGGGGGAAAAACCTTGGCAGTTATATAATTCACAATGTCTGCATACCATGGAACTTGGACATCAACTGCAAATAACTGCTCATCTGGAAACTTTTCATTTAATGGAAGCTCATCTCCTTCTTCCTCATGAAGTAGTCTAGATAGGTGATCTGCAACCACATTCTCATTGCCCTTCTTATCTCTGATCTCAAGATCAAACTCTTGCAGTAATAATACCCATCTGATCAGTCTTGGCTTTGCATCTTTCTTGGCAAACAAATATCTCAAAGCAGCATGATTAGTGAATACAAGGACCTTAGAGCCAATTAGGTATGATCTAAATTTCTCCAAAGCAAATATGACAACTAAAAATTCTTTCTCAGTGGTATAATAATTTAGCTGAGCATCATTCAAAGTCCTAGAAGCATAATATATTGCATGAGGTACATTCTTGATTATTTGACCCAAGACAGCTCCCAAGGCAAAGTCACTGGAATCGCACATGAGCTCAAAGGGTAGACTCCAATCAGGTGCTCGCATTATTGGTGCGGAAGTGAGCAGCATTTTTACTGTGTTGAAGGCAATCATGCATTCTTTGATCCAGTCAAACTTGGCTTCCTTCCCAAGCAATGCACAGAGGGGTCTAAAGATCTTGGAGAAATCCTTGATAAACCTTCTATAGAACCCAGCATGTCCAAGAAAACTCCTCACCCCCTTTACTGTTAGAGGTGGGGGAAGTTTGGAGATGATTTCTATCTTGGCCTTATCCACTTCAATGCCCTTGCTTGAAATAGCATGACCCAATACAATGCCTTGTTGAACCATGAAGTGGCATTTTTCCCAATTGAGCAATAGGTTGCATTCTTCACACCGCTTGAGAATGTTCTTCAAATGGTGTAGGCATTCATCAAAACTAGACCCAAAAACACTAATGTCATCCATAAATACCTCAATGGTTTTCTCTACCATATCTGAAAAAATGCTCATCATGCATCTCTGGAATGTAGCTGGGGCATTGCACAAGCCAAATGGCATCCTTCTGTAGGCGAATGTGCTGAAAGGACATGTGAAGGTGGTCTTCTCCTGATCTTCTGGTGCTATTGCAATCTGATTATAACCACTGTACCCATCCAAGAAGCAGTAGTGGCTATGGCCAGCTAATCTTTCTAGCATCTGGTCAATGAAGGGTAATGGGAAATGATCTTTCCTGGTTACTTTGTTTAGTCTTCTGTAATCAATGCATACCCTCTACCTAGTAGTTACTCTTGTGGGTATCAGTTCATCATCTTCATTCTTCACCACTGTGATCCCACTCTTTTTTGGCACTACTTGGACTGGACTGACCCATTTACTGTCTGAGATGGGATAGATGATGCCCACATCTAGTAGTTTTAATACCTCTGCCTTGACCACCTCCTTCATATGTGGGTTGAGTCTTCTCTGTGCATCCCTGGTTGGCTTTGCTTCGTCTTCAGGGAAGATTTGATGTACGCACTTAGTTGGACTTATTCCTTTGATGTCAGCAATGGTCCACCCCAAGGCGGTCTTATGTTCTCTAAGAATTCTCAACAGCTTTTCTTCTTCCCCACAACTCAAATTTGCAGCCATGATGACTAGTAGTGTCTTGTTTTCTCCCAAGTATGCATATTTTCGGTGCTCTGGCAATTGCTTCAATTCCAGCTTAGGTGCTTGAACAAGAAAGGAATTAGTAGGCTCAAGAATCTCAAAGGGAGGATTATACTTACTTGGGTATTTTGGAGAAGCCTCAAGGTGATGTACTGTTTCCATGACATCATTAGTGATATCTTCTAGTTCTGGCTCAATATCCTGCCTTGTGAGACTATGGGTGAGGGTGGCTTCCAATAGATCTTTATGATGGTCTTGTAAAACTATCTCACTAACATCTTGGATCACACAAACATCAAAACATTCTAAATCTTCTTGAGGTAATTTCAATGCATCGAATATTTTGAATTCGATTGTCTCACCATTTACCTTCATACTCACAATACCCTTTTTCACACCTATTGTAGTATCAGTAGTTCTCATAAAGGGTCTTCCTAAGATAATAGGTAAAGGTGATGGCATAGGGGATTCTTCCACATCCAATACGATGAAATCAGCAGGTAAAATAAATGTACTTACCTTTACCAACACATCCTCCAGTATACCTCTTGGTCGTTTGATGCTTCTGTCTACCAATTGCAAGGTGATAGAGGTTGGTTGAAGCTCCCCCAATCCCAGCTTTTCATATACAGTGTAAGGCAGCAAATTCACTCCTACTCCTAGATCCAGTAGCGCCTTTTCAAAAGAATGGTCTTCTATCCTGCAGGGAATGGTAAAACTACCTGGATCTGTTAGCTTTGGTGGTAATTTCCTTAACAAGACTACACTTACCTCTTCTGTTAAGGCCACTATCTCATACTCCTGAAACTTCCTTTTGTTAGTGCAACAATCCTTTAAAAATTTAGCATATGAAGGAATCTGTTTAATTGCATCTAATAAAGGAATGTTGATTTCTACTTTCCTTAAAGTTTCAAAGATATCCCTGAGTTGCTCTTCTTTCTTTGGTTTGACTAGCCTTTGAGGAAAGAGGGTGCAATTACCTTCTCCATTTTGTTTACCTTAGAAGTTGATGGTCCTTCTGGAGTTGCTCGAGGTGGCTCTTCAGTTCCAATGACCTTGCCATTCCTGAGAACTGTGACTGCTTCTAGCTGCTGATGATCCCCTGGATTGAGTATTGTCTGGGCTTGAAATTCTCCCTGCTTCCTCTCACTCAGCTCCTTTGCCATCTGACCCATTTGCACTTCCATTTTTGTATGGCTTGCTCAATCTTTGTGTTGACTTATTTTTGATCAGCCATGAACTACTGTTGTGAAGTTACCAATTGTCGTACAAGATCCTTCAGGTCATCTTTCTCTGGCTCTTGAGCTGGTATGTCCTGTTGCAGAGGTGAAATTTTCTGAGCAGTCATGGCTTTGACAATCATGTCCAACTTCTTTTCCACAGCAGACATCTGATTTTGCATTTTGCTATTTTCATTATTCTTGCCTTTGCTCCTTTCATCTTGTCTCCTTCTAGATGGGAATTGTTGAGTATGTTCACTCAACCCCTCAAAGATCCCTATAGCTTCCTCACTGCTCTTCTCTATTAGCATACCTCCACAAGCTATATCAACCATCCCTCTATCAGTATCATCTAAACATTCATAAAAAAATTGTACCTAATCATCTTGAGAAATGTTGTGGTGTGGACATTTTAGAAGTAAGGAATTGAAGTGGTCCCAGGCTTCAAAGAACAAATCTCCGTCTCGTTGTTGGAACAATTGAAGTTCCCTTTTAAGTTGCTTTGTCTTCTGGGCTGGGAAAAACTTCTTCAGAAACTTGGTGGTCAATTCTTCCCAAGTATGGATGGACTCTGCAGGCAAGGAATTGTACCATAGTTTAGCATTATCTTTCAAGGAAAAAGGAAAGAGGACTAACCTGAGTCTCTCTTGAGTTAGGCCTTGAACATGTTGCAACTTGCATAAGTCAAAGAATTACTTAAGATGCAAGTTGGGATCCTCAGTAGCTATGCCTCTGAAGTGAGTCAATGCATTGAGGATTTGGGAAGAGATATAATAGCTGCCATCCACCTCTAGTTGATATGCTATGCAAGAGGTGTGATGGAGGTTTGTTGTCATATATGCCTGCTTCATTGGTCTCCTCACCCATGGTGGATTTACTTCTAAGGGTCTTGGCCCAATTGGATTTTCTTGCAAATCCTCCATTTCAACTTCTTCTTCTTCTTTGTCCCTAGGTCGTTGTCGAATTGTCCGCTCAATTTCAGGATCGAGTGGAAGAACGGTTGAGGCTTGAGATCGACGACCTTGCATGAACTGGATTACTTCTTCAGTTAGGCAGCTTTAGTACTGCCTGGTCTAGATGTTCCCTGGAACTGTGCTCGATCGCAGGTTGGTGCGCTCTATCACACTTGGCTGACGATTGATCGCAATCACAGAATGCCAATCCGCAACCTGAAACAGAAAACAGAAAAGTTAGGGAAAACAAGAAATTCTTTTTGACTTTTGCTAACACTAAATTTAAAATTTAAAATTAAAATAACAAAACTAAAGGAAAATAATTTTTAAACAAAATTCGCAGCAATCCCCGTCAACGGCGCCAAAAAAACTTGTTGTGCAAAAATCTACCTAAATTAATAGGTAAATAATTGTACGTTTTACCTACAAGTGCACAAGGTCAACATAGTAGTATATGGTGCAAGTACATGATCATTCCCACGAGGATTGCTGAATTTATATTTAAAAATAGATTCCTTAAGCAAAAGCAAAACAAAGATGTGATATCCACCACTAATTATATTTAGCTAATATAACAATATGCCAATGCTTTGAGCAAGTTATGCATACTAATGTTTGTCAACCTTAGGGCATGGCATATACTCCTAAGGTTATAGATTTTCCTAAGCAATAAGTTAGGCATGGCGTCTACTCTAACTCTTTTCATTCCTAAGGGATTTAGCATGATTTATACTAAGTTGTTCCTTAGGAAAGCATATGTTCTATGGAAATCAACAAACACACGTGGCCTAAACCCTATATACTCCCGATTCCCCACGTGGATTAACCCAAGAACCCGGCGTGGATTTCTTTTGTTATTTATGTTAAACCCAGAACTCGGCCATCCAAATTGATTTAACTAACTAGTCCATACCACATGCATATGTTGATCAGGCACACACATATGAGGAATTCATGCAAGCACGTATTATTCAAATTAAATAGCATAACAAGATCATCACAAAGGCGCCAATATTGAAATATTAACAAAACATAACTAGGGCTTCAATCAAGCCCTACTAATTAAATTAGCTACTCATAAAGTTGATGTTAAACATCTTCATAAAATAAAAGAAAAGAAAAGAATAAACCCGAGACTTGAACTTGAAGAGCTCCTATTTTTCTTCTTCCCAAAGTCTCTCAATTCTAGAGGCTTAAGGGTCTATTTATAGGCTTTAGAAGTCCTAGACAAAGTAGTAAACCTAGGGATTTCGTAGGGTTTTGAGACCTATTACAAATTGGAGTTAGAAAACACTAATATTGAAATAAATTCAATCCAGCCGCCACTTGATAAGTTTCCTGCACACGGGTGCGCTCGATCGCAGCCTGTGTGCGCTCGATCGCAGGTCTGTGATCGTTCCTTCATTTGGCATGCGCTCGATCGCTCCTAGCTTGTTCGATGCTGTGTACTCTCGGGTATTTCACTCGATCGCAGGTACCCTGTGATTTATCGCAGTACCAGGGAGCTCCAATTGTCTTCATTTCCTCTTTTGAGCTCAAATCACCTAGTTTTACTTCCTTTTCTTCCAAAAGCCTGTAAAAGTATAAAAAACACAAAAAGGAATTAAAATGGCCTAATTAATTGAAACCAAAGGATTAAAACATGCAAATTAAAGGCTGAAAATATGAATATTTTAGCACTTATCACCAATGCCCATCATAATGCCGGCAGCCGATCCAAGCTACCTCAATGGCTTTGGTTTCTGGACTCCATATTGCACCGCAATGCCTTTCCCTTGGGGCACAAGACTTAGAGGTGGGATCAATTTCTCCAAACCCTCTACGCCTTCCATAAAGATGCCTGGTATTCCATTCCCGATATCATTTGGAACCAAATTCATAAATTTTGGAATGGAGTGCACAGTGGAGGAGCTGAATCCACTCACTCATGGGGACTGCCTTTCCCATACTTAATCACCTACATCCTCCGTAAGAAAGGCATCAAAGGCACAATAGCTGATGAGCCAGTTACTACTACCCCCATCTTTGGCATTCACCAATGGAACAAGAGCTGCTCTTATATGCCCCGGGCACCTCTAGCACCAGCAGCTGGTGCAGAAGAGAGCGAGATCGAGCTGATGGCCTTAGATGAACCCGCAACTGGGCCAAAGGCAGCAGAGGAGGAGGCCCCGATCATTTTTCGTGTAGTACAGTACCACTCACTTAGTGAAGAAATGGTCTGCCTTTGGAGAGAGCTGGCTGATCAAAGAAGGGAGTCTCGGGAGGATAAAGAATTAATGGACAAAAGATTAGCTGCCTTAGAAGAATTGATGCAGTCCATTCTCAGCCGGTTGCCACCTCCATCTGGAACATCATCTTCTGGGCAGCACTGAGTAGGGACTACCATCTGGCTAAAGACGTTAAACTTAGCACTCATGGGAGGCACCCCATAGTTTATCTTTTTATTTTATTTAGTGTGTTTTCAATTAATCTTTTTATTTATCTTTAGTTTTGTTTCTTTTTACTTGTTTTTGTGCTTTCTTATTTTGCAAGGACCAGTGTGCTTCAATTCAAGTTTGGGGGTGTGCTTTGAGCCATGCTTTCCAAGACTATGTCGTCCATCTACCGGATACACTCTTTCCTTAATTTAGAACAATGTGTCATTTAAGTTTGGCAGTATGGGCACACATGTTGTTCACACACACGTTGCCTCAATTTCATGATTTGTGTGTTTGTTTGTTTATTTGAAAAAAAAAAGAAAAAAAAGTTTATGCATGATCATGTTGCCCTAAAATTTTAAGTTAATCTAAAAGAATTGTGGCTTGAATTCATCAGTGAACTTAAAATTCTGAACACATGATCTGATTAGAGAATTTGTCAATTTGATTACTTGCTTAGGACAATTGAAAAATCACATGTTTGATATGATCACACAAGCACATTAGCTCATAATTTGTGAGGTGTGACATGAGGTCTGATATATGTGTTTCTATATCTTGGATGAAATTGGATGACTTATTAGATGGACACTTTGGCATATATATAAAATAAATGATCATTGATAAGCTTTTCACTGAGTAACTGGACCTCTTACCTCAAAGCATTAAGTGTTCACATCAAAAGATGAAAAAATTTGATGTGATTGAAGTCATGGTTAGTTTGGTTTTGTAGCCTTTTTGACTCGAGTTAGTAGGTCTTTAGGAGTGTCTCTACACCTAATGCCCTAAAACCATCTGGTTTGGGAGTCATTGACTTAACACTCACTACATGGATCAATTAGAAAGCTTAAGAGAATCAAACATTGCACAACCTGGCCCAAAAAAAAAAAAAAAAAAAAAAAGGAAGAGAGAGAAAAAGAAATATGCCATAGTTATTCATTCTAATTGGGATTTCAGTGAATTTTGAGATATGGAAACATTACACATTGGAAAGAATTGGAAGCCTCATAATGTTGTACTAGTTCACCTTACACTATTTTCAAACTTGTGATGTTTTAGCATGTCCTTTGTAAGTAATTGAACTTTGAGATTCCAATTCATTGTGAAGATGGAGTTCATCTTTTTAAGCTTGCTAATGAATGAAAATCATGATCTTGAGGTGATGCTTAAATTTTTTGAATAACAAGAACTTTGCATGATGTTTGTGGGTAACATTTCCGGAAAACCCTCACAAGACTTCACTCGTCCTATAGGAAATTCCTAGGGGTTTAAAACGCCTGTTGCATATGCTAAATGCAATCATACATCCCACGGAAGATGGATTTATCTTTTTGTTCTCTGTTTTTCATTTTTGTTTTTAGTTTTGTATTGCTAAGGGACTAGCAATATGTAAGTTTGGGGGTGAGTTAAGTGCTAAAATATTCATATTTTTAGCCCTTAACTTACATGTTTTAATCCTTTAGTTTTAGTTAATTATGTCATTTTAGCTCTTTATTGTGTTTTCCTTGATTTTGTTGGTCATTGGAAGAAAAATAAGCAATCTCAGAAGTTTTGGACTTAAAAAGAGCTATTTTGGAAATTGGAAGGCTCTGGTAGAGCGATCGATCATAGGAGAGCTGCGATCGAGCACACTACAGGCAAGGACCACAACGCACAAGGCACTCACGATTGAGCGCACGCACAAGAAGGATCGATCGCAGACCTGCGACCGATTGCACCCGTGCATGATGGCCAAGTCAGCTGCCAGCCTTAATAAGGAAAGAGCAACTTTTAGGGTTTTGTAGCTTAGTGCAAACTAGGTCTCAAACCCTACAATTTTTAGGGTTTCTAAAGTATTCCTAAAAGCCTATAAATAGACCTTTAAGCCTCTAGAATGAATATACTTTCGAAGAAGAACAATTGGAGCACTTCAAGTTCAAGTTTTGAGTTTATTCTTTTCCTTTCTTTTCTTTTATTTTATGAAGATGTTTAATATGAAACTTATATGTTGTAACGCCCCGATATTTGAACTAGCAAATATCGAAGTCGTGACGCTGCAACTTTAGAAAATACAATCTTACAGCGGAGTATGTATATTTTTTTCTTTTTCTATGACCTAGGAATAACTTATACAACACAGTTGAGCTGACTGAAATACCTCGAGGTGATATATTATTAAATAAAATAGAAACATGGTTTTCATTACAACATATGTACACACTAGGTGTACCAAATATATGCCACAGACGGCACCTAAATTAACATAGTAATATCTATTAAGTTTACACACATCACCATACATAATAAAAGCGATTAACATAAATGAGACTTGCTCCGCAGATGGTCTATCAACCATCAAAACCAGTAAAAGGACCATCGTCCTCACTTTCTATCCCTGCATCAAGATCTATGTAAAGATAACGTTATCATATTTACATAGGCAAACAAGTGAGTAATCTATTTTCCTAGATATAAAGACTAAAAAGACTAGTTTGAACAAATAAGATTAAAGACTAAAATATATAATAATGAATGAGTTGTGAATGCAGCGTAATGACAGATTAGTTTGTGTTTTATGATAATCTTTCTTCAGACCTCTTCTCATGAGCTCTCAGCCCGCTTACGTCCGTTATGTCCCTCACACTTTAGAGGTTTACCTGTTTGGTGCTGGCAACTACACCGCCCCAGCTTAGTTATATATTAGGCCTGTTGGACGGTTATATACCCCCATCCACTGAGATACCGACAGTTCCTCACGGCAATCCACCCAGCTTGTTCTTAAGGTGGCTATCTTATCAGCCCATTTTATTAGACACATTATGCAGCAGTTGTATTGCAAAATTATATCAATAAGACAAAATAAGAATTCCTATAACAATAAAACAAAGCTAGTACTCAGTAAGTATATCCATACTTACTCTCCTTAGTGTAGTATTCTGCTCCACTTCTGCATATAATACATACATACAAACAATACTTAGTTCATTCTCTAATAATATCATTGTTTAAAGACCCTCATCTTTTTATATTTATTTATTATCCGTCACTTCATCTTTACTTACTCATTTTATTATATTAATCTAAGATAGTTACTTATAACTAGCTTTATGCCTGAATTCATTTTTGGTGACGAGGCTAATGGCCAGTATCACTAAATACAAACAAGTATTATAAATAATATATATAAAACATGACTCATATTTTGGAGATGAGACCAATGGTCCGTACCTACCAAAGTATGAATCAAAATTTAAATGACAATAAAAGAAATGACTGAATGTAAATACTGAATTCATATTCTGGGGATGACCGCCAAAAATATGAATTAAAATTTAAATGATATAAAAGAAATAACTGAATGTAAATAATGCATATTTCGGGGATGAGATCAAATGGTCCTTACCGCCAGAAATATGAACAGAAATTTAAATGACATAAAAGAAATAACTGAATGTAAATACTGTAAAGTAAATAATATATAGATAAAATTATAAGTCCTTAATTGATTTTGTCCACTAACTCTTTATTATTAATTCACTTGTATCCATTACTTTATTTTACATTATACGCTTATTGGGTCTTTAAACAATTAAATGAGGACAAGTAATAAAAGCAATAAATCATGATATTTATACAAGAAACACTTACCCAATAATCCTTTAGAAGTAAAACTCCACCAAATCTTCTCTAGGTAGCTAGTTTATAAAAATGCTTGAACACTACAAGAAAGATCTAGGCTATATGGTATTTGACTAGAACTAAGAAATAAAATGAAAGGAGGAGCAAACAATTTTACTTGTTCTAAGATTGTAAAAACTTAAGTGAAAGTGAAAGTGACTATAGCTTATGCTCTATTTATAAGAGAATGAATGGTTAGGATTTATTTTTAAACCTTTGATCTAAGGGTTTAGATGGATTTAACCAAAAGAATGAACCTAGGCCATATTTCATGCTCTATACCAAATAGTATTTTCGTCCAAAATGAGGGCAGTGTATCCCGATCCATTTTTCAATGTCCAAACGTACTCCGATTGACATGAAATTTTGAGAGTAGATAGAGGACTCCGAGACAAACATTTTATATTTTTGGTTCGACTTCATCCGAGTTCGTTTGAGTCTATTTTTGGCCTATACAAAGTTTCCAATTCAACTTAGGCTTTAACTATTTGCATTCCCACTTGGCCACTTGCCTTATTAAATCATTATAATCATGATATTTACTATAATCATCATTACTAGAAAACTTTAAGCTTTCAACAAAGGTGGCTAGCCTTGGTATCTTTCTTTAGCAGTTTTAATCTCATTTAGACAGTATGAAAATTAAGACACTGTTTTTTAGGCTAAAAAACTGAAAAGCTTCAAATTAATTTATGACTTCGCTAAACACCAATATAAATAATTTATTCACTAGATTGGGTTTGATTATGCCCATAAACATATTAGTGAAGCTAAATTTTTAGAATTGAAGTAATATACATAAGAGGTCAAAACTCAATGTAATATACCTTTAACACTAAATAGTTATTTAATATCATTAATCCACATATCATTGTTCTAATTTATCGATTATATTTTTAATCTATTTAATATTATTTAAATAAGAGTTTTAAAATCTAGGTCGTTACATATGTAACCAATTTATTTAGTAGGGCTAGATTGAAGCCCTAGTTATGTTTAGTTGATATTCAATATTGGTGCCCTTGTGATGATCTTGTTGTGATATCTAAATTGATTAATTCTTGTTTTCATGAATTCCTCATATGTGTGTGCCTGATCAACATATGCATGTGGTGTGGACTAGTTAGTTAAATCAATTTGGATGACCGAGTCCTGGGTTTAACATAAGTAACAAAAGATATCCACATCGGATTCTTGGGTTAATAAAGATGGGGAACCGGAAGTAGACACCCATGCCTTAAGCCTCATGTGTTTTTCGATTTCCACAGTTTTATGCTCTCTTAAAGAACAACTTAGTAGACATCCATGCTAAATCCTTTAAGAAAGAAAAGAATTAGAGTAGACACCCATGCCTAACTCGTTGCTTGGGGAAATCAATAGCTTAAGGAGTAGACACCAATGCCCTTAGGTTGACAAACATTAGATATTCATAACATGATCAAAAACATTGGCATATTGATATATTAGCTAAGCATAGTTAGTGGTCGATATCAAAGCCCAACCTTTTTATCATTATCAACTCAATTCCAATCTTTGTTTTATTTTATTTTTGGAATTAATTTTAAGCAAAATTTAGCAATCCTCGTGGGAATGACCCCGTACTTGCACCCTATACTACTGTGTTAACCTCGTGCACTTGCGGGTAAAACATCCAATTATTTGCCTATTAATTTAGGTAGGTAATTGTGACAACAATGGGGGCAATACTTTTTCAAAAAACCATTATTGTACTTGAAGATAGTGAAGGTCTGATGTCCACCTTCCCACGTCAAGTTGCAGAAGTAGAGTGTGGTGCGAAGAAAGTTTCTGATAAAAACCTAAGAGAACTCAGAATGGGTAGGGATCAAGCGGAGGCCAAGATCATTGTCTCTTACTGACAACGAGCTCCTAGAAGTGCTCTTTGGAACTAGTTTTCAATGTGAATCTAGTAAGTGTGACAAATTAGCGATTGACTCATGCAACAAAGAGCCAAGACAATAAAAAAGACTAGTACTCCGGAATTACTCATTTTCTGTACGATTTCCAATGCCTTTGATTTCCTCCTACTTGCTGTCCTTTTAAATAGGATTAGGGTCCCCAACAATTTCTTTCAAATTACGGAATTTTTGTTTCCAAAACAGCAAAACCTATTTCCACCATGTAACCATGCGTTTAGCAATCCGTTTTAAAAACTAAGAGGCTAAAATCGGAAATATGGAAACAACTCTAAGTTGTCTTCCAAAACAGGTTTGTCTTTTCAAAAAAAAAAAAAAAAGCGCTTAAAACATGAGTGGAACCTATTTCTAACTTCAGTGCATTGTGCCGCACATTACCCATGATCCGTGGTTCTCATCCTCACATAGCCATTTTCCTCAACCTTCTTCATCCTACTCAACGTGCTCGCATTCACTCCCCACTTGTAATCTCCGATCGAAATCACTGACCCAAGTGCATCGCAATGCCATTACACTCCCTCTATTTGTCTTCATCTACCCTATGAATCGATAATTTTCATCTGATTCATCAAGTTCTTTCGTTTATTGTGCTAAAATATTAGTGCAAAGTTCACAAATATCCTTTAGTTCAAGTTAGAAATATTGACAGATGCAAAAGTTCCACCTAAACGTATTTGTTGTTCGAAAAACTCTTTGCCCCTAATTTACAAGTGCTTCAGAATAATCGAAATCAATGTTCTGGAAGTAAATGTTTTGTCTTTTAAACATTGATTGTCTTATATAACGTAAAAAAGCCCCCTCAACTACCAACAATTTTTTAAAAGTCCTAATAAGTTTAATGTGTTCTAAAACGGTACATCAAACATCCAAAGTGAACAGAAAGGGAACTTTTTTATTATAGTCTGATAATACCCTTATGCTCTTAAACCGAACATAGAAAACTAAATTATACTACATTATAAATTAAAAAAAAAAAAAAGGCCAATTTGTTGGATAAATACAAAAACATAAAAACAAAATTTTTTTGAATAAATAAAAAATTATTCACTGTATTTGGAATAAATTTGAAATCACTCGTGCGGTATAAAAGATGGGCATAAATATTACCCCTCCACCACCAGGGGTAAATCGCGAACCACCACTTTCCTTTTTCTCAATTTTCTTTTGGGCTTTTTTTTCTTAGAAAGAAATAATTTTTAATTTATTGATTTATTATTTGAGAATAGGGGTATTATAGGAGTACAATAAAAAACAGTGGGTTTTTAAACACACTTTGGTAGTTTAATGTACCATTCTTAAACACTTTAAAAGTCATGGTGCTATTTCAAAAACTACAGTTAGTTGAAGGTCTTTTTTTTCGTCCCAATTTTTTGTTTTTGTACATGAATTTTTATGTCAAACAATTCGTCCATTTTGGTCTCAATTTTAGAAATTAGTAAATAAGACCAAAAAGAGTAAAAGAAAAACGAGGATGACTAGTGCACAGCTAATTTTGGGTACTTGTCAATATGATGTCTTTAAGTCCAACATCCTCTCGCGGAGACAAGGTATTGAGTTCGCTCATTGTCTTTTTTATTCCACCACCATTTCAATTCAAAATTCCATGTGTTGGGCCTCACCGGTTGTGAAGGAGTTTGAGCCTACACTTGAGGGAGAGTATTATAATATAATTTATATGATTAAAAGTCTACCATTTTCAATTTCCTATCGACTTAAACATTGTGGATAATTTGTGATGTAACAATTGCTGGGCATTTAAAAAGAATACAAGCATGCGCACTGAATCAATATCAATAGAATGGAAAACAAACCTACATACAGGTAAAATAATATAAGATTCCTGAATTTAAGCTCTTCCACAAAGTAAAAGAAACATAATACATCCTTGGTGCAAATTTGATCCCATTCCTTTTCAAAGATTCATGAGATGATTAAACCTTGTGTTGACCTCTTGCACCCCACCTATATAAATTTGTTCGCACTTAACAAATTAACCATGTTTTAAAGAAGGCCTGCTAACGACTCATTTTCTAGTTTTGAAGGAGAGTACTAACCAAGACCTGGCATGACAAATTTTTGATCAAATATTAACCAAACCCAAGTAACCAAACATAGTAGAAGGACTTTAAGTCTTAAATTTGTACAAGCCAGAGGCTTCTTCCCAGTGGGACGTTTTCCATGTACAGGAAATGATGAGCAAGTAAAATGACCAATTAATTTTAGGGTCAAATAAAAAATCTGTCATTATGATTTTCATGTGTATCAAATTAGTCCTTTAATTTTCAAAAGTGATAAATTAGTCATTGTACTTTCTATTACTGTAAAATCAATCTTTCCATCGATTTTCCATGAGTACAAAATTGAGATGGACTTGTTGCCACTTTTATTTTCCTTCTCATAGTAACATATATACATATTCAACTCGCGATTGAAGTACTTGTAGTAGTGTAAAACTAATGGCCTGTCCTTCATAAGGCGTGGTCCCCAACCGATTGAAGTAAATGCTGAGAAAGAGAAATGACCAATTAATTTTAAGATGGGGATTTTAAGTAACAAGTAGAAGTTTCACTCGCACAATAAACCCTTCGAAACTACCTGAGGGCTGTGTGTGAGACGGGATGACGATCGCGATGGGTCGAGGTGAGACCTTGGATGGGCGTCAATTCGATAATGATACAGCGGCATTCCTTCTTCCAGTTATTTATTGGAGAATTCATTTATTAATTTTAAGAAAGAAAGACAATTTGAGACAAAGCTGTAAAGAGATAGAACAAATCACTTATCGGATAATTCATGATTTAAAAGAACATATTTTCAGCGAGTGAATCGGGACAAACGAAGAATAACTGAAAATAAACAAAGGCCTACAGAAAATAAAGCTAGACCCATGTTAAAATGGGACTCACTGGCCAACAATGGATTTTTGGGTGGAGTCTCACGGCTAAAATTAAGATGAGTCACACCTTACAAAGAGAAGTTGCATCTTGAACAAAAGCACCACACTCAAACACATAATTTCAAATTTAAAAACCTTTAGGCATCTATTCAAATAATTACACTTGCATCACCTTATATAACCAACTTATTGAACAATATAAACATAACACAGAAAGGACTCTACAACATAGAAACAAAAGATGAATACAACATATAGAAATAGAAACAGAAATTGGATAAGAAATAAAACACGATCACACAAGAAAATAAAATGACATAACATTACTAACAGCTCAAGGATTCTATCACACGATGACTTCCATAAGGAATGCTCACGTTTGGGAGCTTCTCAACAACCCTGGTTGATAAGCTTGAGAATAAAAAATGGTAAATTGTTGATGGAGCTTGACTCGGTATCAGTGAGGCTTCAACTTCAAGTATGGTTCGGTTGCCACTTAAACATTAAATCGTAGTTTTGCTACCCAAAATTGTATGCGTAAATCCCATCCTTATGAACCCTCCAACGGCACTCTAAATTAGGATGGGGGCAATACTTTTTTAGAAAACCATTATCGTACTTGAAGATAGTGAAGGTCTGATGTCCACCTTCCCACTTCAGGTTGCAGAAGTAGAGTGTGATGCGAAGAAAGTTTCCTGTGAAAACCCAAGAGAACTCAGAATGGGCAGGGATCAAGTGGAGGGCAAGATCATTGTCTCTTGACTAACAACGAGATCCTAGAAGTGGTCTTTGGAACTGTTTTTCAATGTGAATCTGGTAAGCGTTGCAAATTAGCGGTTGACTCATGCAACAAAGAGCCAAGACAATAAAAAAGACTACTACTCCGGATGTACTCATTTTCTTTATGATTTCAATGCCTTTGATCTCCTCCTACTTTTTGTCCCTTTGAATAGGATTTGGATCCCCAACAATTTCTTTCAAATTTCAGAATTTTAGGAGCTTATTCGGTTGCAGTTTTGGAAACAAGTTTTTTATTTATTTTTTTTTTTGTTTTTTTTTTTTTTTTTTTGTTTCCGAAAGAGCAAAACCTATTTCTACCATGTAATCGTGCGTTTGGCAATCAGTTTTAAAAACAAAGATGCTACAAACGGAAATATGGAAACAACTCTAAGTTTTCTTCAAAAACAGGTTTGTCGTTTCAGAAAAATAGCGATCAAAACACGTGCATAACCTATTTCTAACTTAAGTGCATTGTGCCGCACATTACCCATGATCCGTGGTTCTCATCCTCACATAGCCATTTTCCTCAACCTTCTTCATCCTACTCAATGTGCTCACATTCACTCCTCACTTGTAAGCTCAAACCGAAATCACTGACCCAAGTGCATCGCAATGCCATTACACTCCTTCTATTTGTCTTCATCTACCCTATGAATCGATAACTTTCATATGATTCATCGAGTTCTTTCTTTTGTTGTGCTAAAATATTAGTGCAAAGTTCTCAAATATCCTTTAGTTCAAGTTAGAAATATTGACAGATGCAAAAGTTCCACCTAAAGGTATTTGTTGTTCGAACAACTCTTTGCCCCTAATTTACTGGTGCTTTAAATAATCGAAACCAAAGTTCTGGATGTAAATGTTTTGTCTTTTCAACATTGATTGTCTTCTATAACATAAAAAAGCCCCCCCCCCCCCCCCCCCCCACAAACTACCAACCGTTTTTTAAAAGACCCAATAAGCTTAAAGTGTTCTAAAACGGTAAATCAAACAACCAAAGTGCACCGAAGGGGAACTTTTTAATTATATTCTAATAAAACCCTTATGCTCTTAAAAACTAAAATAGAAAACGAAACTATACTACATTATAAATTCTATTAAAAAAAATGAAAAAGACAAAAAACCAACGTGTTGGATAAATAGAAAAATAGAAAGACAAATTTTTTTTGGATAAATAAAAAATTATTTACTGTATTTGAAATAAATCAGAAATCACTCGTGTGGTGTAAAAGATGGGCATAAATATTACCCCTCCACCTCCGTGGGTAAATTGCTTACCACCACTTTCCTTTTTCTT
Organism: Corylus avellana; assembly: GCF_965113065.1. Lineage (NCBI taxonomy): Eukaryota > Viridiplantae > Streptophyta > Magnoliopsida > Fagales > Betulaceae > Corylus > Corylus avellana. The sequence goes on from NC_142498.1 coordinate 7,419,790, forward strand.
TTCTTTTTTTTTGTTTGGTTTTTCTTTTAGAAAGAAATAATTTTTAATTTATTGATTTATTATTTCATTATTTGAGAATAAGGGTGATGTGGTATTTTTGTGACCAAAAATATCAATTATAAAAATAACCACTCGTAATAGGACGAATCTTTGTAGGATACGGTTATAGAGAGGGTGTTGAACCTCAAGGACTGCAGGGGTTTTATTATCAAAATTCGAAAGATTAAAATTAACTTAATTCAAAAGAGAATGATTTGTTTGTGTGAACATAAAGTGCATAAAATAACCGGAAATAAAGAAAGTAAATATATGAGAGAGAGAGTAGGGTATTGATTTCACAACAATCTGCACACCAATGGTTAACCATAATTAATTCTAGCAATTCATTCTATGCATGTTATAATTTAAACAAGAAAATATATGAAAATAATTTCATACAATCAACGGAATAGCATAACCCATCTTCGGTTGGCACGGATCGTCTACCTAAATTACACTAAACTAGGGTGTAGTACGATCCGTCTTTCCTAGGTATGGTCTATCTAAACCTATTGATTGCATGCCCATTAAAAACCATTGTATAACTATCACTCTTATAATCACAGAAAATAAGAATGAATTGAGTTCAATAATAGTAAAAGAATTTCTAAGACAAGATAAGAATTTTACTAATATTGAATTGGAATTAAAGAACAATTGCATTTAATATGAAGAACAGAAATCAATTGTAGCAATCCTCAGAGTTATACAATCAACATGCATAAATTGAAAAATTAGAAATTAAATACAATCAAACCATTGTGCTTGGAAAGGGTTACATCAATACCCAACAATTTGGTTTAGCTGCTCATGATCTTCTAAGCTCGATAGACAATTTACTGAATTTTTTAACTCTAGAAAGCGGTGTGTCTGTTTACAATGTTTAGAGCCCTATTTATAGGATTAGGAGAACCCTAAAAACCCTAGAAATCCTCAGAAAACTGAAGGTCAGTCTCCCAGTCCAATAGGGAGACTGAAAACCAAGTCCATGCTGGAAAAGGATTGCTACCGTCCTGTACACGCCCGAGTGCGCTCGATCTGAGGTCTTGTGCGCTCAAGCGCAGTGCGCTCGAGCTTAATTATCGTGTGCACGAGCGCAGGCATGCGCTCGATCCCTAGCCGCAGATGCTCAAGCGTACCTACGCTCGATCCCAAGAGTGCAGCGATCGATCCTAGATCCAGAATGCTCAACATGTTGTCCTTTTAAGCCCAATTTCCAATGGTTTGTCAAATAAGACCTGAAACACAAAAACAAAACAAAATCAAACAAATAACAATGCTAAGAAATTAACATATGTAAATTAAGGGGCTTGAATGTGCAACATTCGGCGCTTATCACACCCCCCAACTTACATATTGCTAGTCCCTTAGCAATACAAAACAGAAAATAAAGTGAAAGCTAAAAAGATAAATCCAGCTTTCGTGGGATGTACGGTAGCATTTAGCGTATGCAACAAGCCTTTTAAACCCCTAGGAGTTCCTTAAAGGATGAGTGAAGTCTCGTGAGGGTTTTCCAGGAATGATACCCACAAACATTTTTTTTTACCCATGTAGTTTCCATGAATGCAATATCATGACCATCATGGTTCTCAATCATTAACAGGCTTAATAAAACAAACACCATCTTCACAATTTCAGGAATCATAAATTATCTCCAATCATGGCAATTATAAAGCATTATAGGATTCAACTAGTGTATGTGAACTCAACACATAATCAAGGGATTTCAAAACTAATCTCAATCATGCATGGATCAATACTCAAAATTCATTGGACTTCCCATTGGATAAAACAACCAAGGCACAAAACACCCCCCCCCCTTTCTTTTTTCTTTTTTTTTTCTTTTTTTCACTTAGCTCTCTTAAGCTTTCTAATTGACCCATGTATTGAGCGTTAGGCCAATGACTCCCAAACCAGATGGTTTTAGGGCATTAGGTTTAAAGACACCCCTAAGGACTTACTAGCTCGGGTCAAAAAGGCTACAAAGCTAAGTTACTTTTCTTTTCTCTCTCTCTTTTTTTCTTTTTATTTTTTTATTTTTTTTATTTTTATCAATCAAACCAAACTTCTCACTTTTTGACGCGAACACTCATTGCTTAATGAGGCAAGAGGTCCGGTTACTTGGTGGAAAGTTTAAAACGATCATTTTTTTTTTTTTGAATTTATGCCAAGGTCATTTTCCCAATAAGTTACCCAATTTATTCCAAATATTGAAACCAGACAGTATTGATTCTAGATTTTATGCCCCACAGACTACATGCTAGTGTGCTTGTGAAATTCAAATTGAAACAAGTAATAATTCATGTTGGCCATGAAAGTAACACAATTTTGATTCCTTAATCAAGTGATCATGTGTTTGTCATAGTAAGCCCATCAATGAATTTCAAATCACAATAGGAAAATGAATTGCATGCTCGGAACTAACATATATGCCCACACCCCCCAACTTAAAACGCACAATGTCCTTAGTGTGTGGAAAACAACAGGAAAACAATGCAAGGGATAAAAGCACCAGACCTGTCACTATGGCGCAGAAGAGGATGCCCATGAAGTAGGCAGCAGCCATGCTAAAATGGCGCGCAACAGTTCTTGTTGGGCTTCAAATCTTTCATCTGCCAGGCGCCTGTCCTCCTCCCTCTGGGTAGCAAGCTCAAATCGGAGCTCTTGCAGTTCTTTCTGGAGGGACTCAAATTGTGACATGGTAATAGTAACGGTCGCCGCCGCTCCCTCTCTGTCTACCAGCTCAACTGCAAGTGGCTCATTGTGTACAGGCCCATCAGCCTTCCTGACGACCTCAGCTACTGTGGGCTCCCAACATCGTCTTGGCATGTGGGAATAACTCTGGTTCCACTGGATTAGGCCAAACTGGGGGTGTGCAGAGATCGGCCCATCAGCGGGTGTACCCTCAATGCCTCGAGTCTGAAGGATATGGGTGAAGAGAAAAGGGAAGGGGAGTCCCCATGAAGATGACCCCTGAGTGCACCTCACAATCGCCCCATCCCAAAACTTGTGTATCTGATCCCAAATGAGCTGGGGGATGGAAATCCAAAAGCCTCTCTGAAAGGCATAGAGGGCCGTGAGGAAGGGACGGCATTGCTGAGTTTTGTGTCCAAATGGACACACATTCCGCTGCAATACAAAGTCCACGAATCACAAGCGGGAAGGCAGCAGGACCTTGCTTGTACAGTTGCAGAGGTCGTCGGTGTAACGGCCGCGGCAAATATCATCCACAATATATTGTAGTGTGAGATCGGACGGCAAGTCTGAGTACCAAGGGGAGCCATCCCGAGCCAAAATGTCAGACGGGCAAGTATGAGAACATTGCAAAGCAGCAGCAATGTCGTCGGTGGTCAGCTTAACGTCCATGCCTGCCACCAATGAAGAGAGGATGCCCGACCGAGTACAGTCGAATGTGAGATGGGCATAAAATTCCCGAACCAGGCCTCCGTTAGCAACAGGGCTGACTGGCTGGAACAGTACGGTGAGGCCGCGTCGTTGACATTCTTTGGCCGCCCACTTTGTTGCTTGGAGGCTTCGGAAGACTGTGTCGACGGCAAATGATCTTTCCAAGATAAGCTTCCGTTGCTTCCCACGGCGGTGTAACGGTTGGGATAGGGCCTCGGGGGTGGTCTCCCGAGCAGGGGAAGACCGGGAAGTGGAAGCGGGGGCCGAAAGCATGATTGGGCTTCATTGAGGAGTTTTGTCGAACACTTGGTGGGCACTTCAAAAGGAAAGTGGTCGAAAACCACGTTGCTTGGCGGCCCAACCCCCTGCAAACAGAAGAAAACCAACACAGAGCAGTCCATGTGTGGTGGAGCACCCACGGACTGCGATTTCCACACAAAAAACAAATGGAAAGAAAACGGGTACGGTGGGGTGTTTGGGAGAATGGGAAATGTGAGAGAAAAATTGGTTGGAGAGGGAGAAAGAGAGTGGGGGAAGGCTGGTGGTGGCGGTGTGGGGGAGTGCGGTGGCCGGAGGGTGTGTGACAGGGAGGGGGTGGTGGTTGGTGGTGGTGGGTAGGTGGCGTTGGGCTTGCAGTGGTGTGGGGGAGATTCGGCACTATGGGAGAAAATGGGGGAAAGAAAAAGGGATTGTGACCTAAAAAGGTCACGTGAGGCCTCTGAACGAGTGCGCTCAAGCGGCACTAGCATGCTCTTGATCATACTTGCGCAGAGGATGGAGTGGATGGGTGGGAGTATGCTCGAGTGCTCTAGAAGGTACGCTCGAGCATACTCGTGCAAGTGTGTGGCAGTGTGGAGCTGCTGCGCTCGATCCCACGCAGGGTGGGCTCGAGCGCAGGCTCGTGTTTTGGGATCGAAGGCACAGTGTGTGCGCTCGAGCCCAGGGTGTCACTGCCTTAATCAAAAAGGTAGACGGGATCCGTTAAATCGACGGATTCCACGTCTGTACCTTGCTCGAAGTTCTAGATGCAGGGCTTCAGCCTTTGACCGTTGACCTTGAACAGAGTGCCATCCTTTGGGTCCCGCAATTTGACGGCGCCATGGGGCGACACCGAGGTGACTATGAAGGGGCCGTCCCATCTGGAGCGGAGCTTTCCAGGGAAAAGATGGAGTTTGGAATTGAAGAGTCATACTTTCTGGTCCGGTACAAACGTCTTGGGCAAGATATATTTGTCATGAAAGCCTTAGTCCGCTCCTTATAATGGCAAGCACTATCATAGGCATCTCGCCGCAGCTCCTCCAACTCTGTAAACTGAAGTTTCTGGTGGGGACCGGCTGCTTGCATGTTGAAATTAAACTGCTTGACTGCCCACAGAGCCTAGTGTTCTAATTCCACAGGGAGGTGACACGCCTTGCCATAGACCAGCCTATAGGGAGACATTCCAATGGGGGTTTTGTAGGTTGTGCGGTAGGCCCATAATGCATCATTGAGGTGCAAGGACCAATCCTTTCGTCTGGCCTAACCATCTTCTCTAGAATATGCTTAATCTCCCTATTAGAAACTTCCACTTGGCCACTTGTTTGAGGATGGTACGAAGTGGCTACCTTATGTGTGACGGAGTACTTGAGAAGCAAGGCTTGGAAAAACCGGTTACAAAAGTGTCTACGTCCATCACTAATGATAGCTCGAGGAGTACCAAATCTGCTGAAAATGTTGGCTTGGAGAAATTTCACCACAACCTTGTGATCATTGGTCTTTGTGGCAATGGCTTCTACCCACTTAGAGACATAATCCACTCCTACCAAAATATACTCATACCCGCAAGATGGCGGGAAGGGTCCCATGAAGTCGATACCCCAGACATCAAAAATCTAGACAATGAGGATGGGGTTCAATGGCATCATGTCCCTCCGAGACATAGCTCCCAAGCGTTGACATCTCTCACAAGCTCGGCAGAATTCATGGGCATCTTTGAACAAGGTGGGCCATGTGAATCCGCATTGTAGGCTGCTATCTTCTTGGCACTGAAATGTCCTCCGTAAGCTAGAGAATGACAAAAAGTGAGAATGCTAGAAAATTCACTCTCAGGGACATAGCATCGGATGATCTAATCAGCACAATATTTGAACAACTCTGGATCTTCCCAAAAATAGAATCAAACTTGCTTGAAAAAGCGTTCCTTATCTTGCTTAGACCAATGAGAAGGAATCCGTCCGGTGGCTAAATAGTTGACAATATCGGCATACCACGGTGGATTTTTCAGAGTGATTTCAAATAGTTGCTCATCTGGAAATGAATCATGAACAGGAACCGGCTGGGGTGTCTCAAATAAAATTTGTGACAGATGGTCAGCAACAACATTCTTAGTACCCTTCTTGTCCTAAATCTCAATATCAAATTCTTGCAGAAGTAATATTCAGCGGATCAATCGGGGCTTTGTTTCCTTCTTGGCCAGTAAATGTTGCAAAGCAACATGATCCAAAAAAATGATAACCTTTGATCCCAGAAGATATGAACGGAATTTATACAGAGCAAAGACCACAGCTAGCAATTCTTTCTCAGTGGTGGTGTAGTTGACTTGAGCATCCATTAGAGTCTTGGTAGCATAATAAATTGCATGAGGGAGCTTGCCTTCCCGTTGTCCCAAAATCGTACCCACAGCATAGTCAGATGCATCACACATGATTTCAAAGGGCAAAGACCAGTCAAGAGGTTGCAGGATGGGGGCAGAAGATAACAAAGACCGGAGCTTCTGGAACGCCTCGTGACATGCTTCATCAAAGTGGAAAGGGGCGTCTTTAGCAAGCAAGTTACATAAGGGCCTTGAAATTTTACTGAAGTCCTTAATGAAGCGACGATAGAAGTCGGCATGCCTTAGGAAGGAACGGATCTGCTTCACTGAAGTAGGTGGCGGTAGATTTTCAATTAGCTCAACCTTAGCCCGGTCCACCTCAATACCTCTTTTGGACACTATATGGCCCAAAACTATACCTTCCTGCACCATGAAGTGGCTCTTCTCCTAGCTTAAAATCATATTAGTTTCTTTGCAACGTTGAAGGACAAGTGGAAGATTATGGAGACACTAATCAAAAGAAGATCCAAAAACAGAAAAATCATCCATAAATACCTCCAAAAATTTCTCCACAATGTTGGAGAAGATAGACATCATACATCTTGGAATGTGGCAGGTGCATTGCATAAGCCGAAGGGCATGCGTCGGTAAGCGAAGGTGCCGAATGGACATGTGAATGTCGTCTTCTCTTGGTCTTGGGGATCAACTGCAACCTGATTATACCAGGAATAGCCATCTAAAAAGCAATAGTAGCTTTGGCCATCAAAACGCTCCAAAATTTGATCAATGAATGGGAGCGGGAAGTGATCCTTCCGGGTATGGGAATTGAGCTTCTGGTAGTCGATACAGACACGCTATCCCGTGGTTGTGCGCTGTGGAACCAACTCTCCAGCAGAATTCTCCACGACGGTGATACAAGATTTCTTTGGAACTACTTGAGTGGGGCTCACTCATTTGCTATATGAGATAGGGTAGATGATGCCTGCATCAAGTAACTTGACTACCTCTTTCATCACTACCTCTTTCATGTTGGGATTCAACCGGCGCTGTGCCTCACGGGAGGGTCAAGTATCTTCTTCCAAATGGATCCGGTGCATATAGATAGAGGGGTCGATGCCTTTCAAATCTGCCACGGTCCATCCAATGGCCTCCTTGTACTGCTTTAACACTTCGAGCAGACTATCTTCTTGGTCTTTTTGCAGGTCAGAAACAATGATAACCGGCAGAGTGTTGTTAGATGCAAGAAATGCATACTTGAGTTTTGATGGCAAGGGCTTTAACTCAAGCTTCGATGGAGACAGTAGAGATGGAACAGGAGGAGTGCTCGAACTCACAGGTAGGGGTTCCTTTACTACTCTCCAAGGATGGAAATCTCCACTTGCAGCTGTTTCAAGCAAATCATGGACCTCTTTGATGTACTGGTCGGTGTTGAATTCTTCAAAGTCGAAGTAATTTAAGCAGGCTTCCACTGGATCCTTTGTCAGGAGACTGGGTAGTGAATCTTCTACATATTCTTCAATGCTGTCCAAAAAGAAACACTCATTCTGGTCAGGAGCATGCTGAAATGCAGTAAAGATATTCAACCGAACCTTCATATTGCCAAATGTGATCTCCATGACTCCAGTTCGACAGTTGATACATGCATTTGCTGTGGCTAAGAAGGGACGCCTAAGAATGACAGGAACCAACTTCTCAGGATTGGGCATAGGCTCGGTATCCAGCACTATAAAGTCAACTGGGAAGAAAAATTTATCCACCTGGATGATCACATCTTCTACAATCCCTCTAGGCTTCTTAATCGAACAATCAGCTAGTTGCAGAATCACTGTGGTGGGCTTCAGCTCCCCTAGGCCGAGCTGCTGATACACTGAATATGGAAGTAAATTCACACCAGCTCCCAGATCTAAGAGTGCCTTATCAATCTCTCTTTTTTCGATGATGCATGAAATTGTAGGAGCCCCGGGATCTTTGAACTTCAGAGGAGTGTTGTGCTTAATCAGGGAACTCACCTGCTCAGTCAGAAGGACTTTCTTGGGGAAGTTATTCCTGGTCTTCTACTCTTGACTACACAAGTCTTTAAGAAACTTGGCATAGGCAGGCACTTGTGCGATGGCATCAAGAAGAGGAAGGTTGATTTTCACCTGTTTGAACATTTCCATCATTCCTTATATTTTCTCTCCTTGTTTCCTAAAGTGGGATGGTGCCTTGAGACGTTATGGGAAGGGGGCCCGTGGCTCATATGGAATCTCCAGAGTGGGCGCTACTGATGACGAAGCCTCATTGCTTACTTGCTTGCATTTATCATTCTACAAATTCTGTGCAACCTCTGTGTGCTCATCCCTCTTCTCCTCCACATGATTGTCAACTATTCTTCCGCTTCTCAAGGTGGTGATGGCTTGAACTTGCTGATGGTATGAAGTGCCCTTGTCTACCATGTAGTGCCCCTTAGGATTTACCACAAGTTGATTTGGAAGCTTTCCTTCGTCTCTTCTATTGAGGTGTTGGCAAGTTGTCCGACTTGAGCTTTGACTGTCTACTTTATCTCGCCCGCCAACTCACTCATTATTTTGAGCACCCGATCCTCAAGATTAGACTCTACGGCCTGGTATTTCTGCTGTGGAGGCCAGTAAGTGGACTGAGGTTGATAGGGCTGCCTGTTGGATTGAGCTTGATTGTGTGGCCCTGGGGCTGAGTTGCCTGAATGTGCATTCTTCCATGAGAAATTTGGATGATTTCTCCACCCTGGGTTGTAGGAATTGGAGTACGGATCATTACCCGGTCTGGAGAAAGCTGCATTCACCTGCTCATTAGCAATATCAGTATAATTTCCCATAACAGGGCAGTTATTTACATGATGCATAGGATTAGAACAGAATGAGCATGATTCAGGTAGTGTGTGTGTGTGAGTAGCATTGGGAGCAAAACCAGCAAGCATCCATTGGTCTAGCTTCGTGGTGATAGCCTCAACTACTTGATTAGCCATATTTGGGGGATGGCCTGCTTCATATAAACTTTTTGTCTTGATTGCTTTAGGTGCTGGTGCCCTCCGTCTGGTGGAGACCTGTTGAAGAGAATTGTTACTCAAATTTTCAAACATAGCCCATGCATCATCTTCACTTTTTAACATGAAAGTTCTCCCAAAAGAATTAAAATGGCCTAATTAACTAAAACCAAAGGATTAAAACATGCAAGTTAAGGGCTGAAAATATGGATATTTTAGCACTTATCACACCCCCAAACCTACATATTGCTAGTCCCTTAGCAATACAAAACTGAAAACAGGAATGGAAAAACAGAAGACAAAAGATAAATCTATCTTTCATGGGATGTACGATTGCATTTAGTGTATGCAACAAGCCTTTTAAACCCCTAGGAATTCCCTAGTGGACGAGTGAAGTCTCGTGAGGGTTTTCCAGAAATGTTACCTACAAACATCAAGCACAGTTCATGTTATCCCAAAAATTAAAGTATCACTTCAAGATCATGGTTTTCATTCATAAGCAAACTTAAAAAGATGAACTCCATCTTCACAATGAATTAGAATCTCAAAGCGAAATTACTTACTAAGGACATTTTAAATCATCACAAGTTTGAAAATTGTGTACAGTGAACTAGTACAAAATTATGAGGCTTCCAAATCTTTCCAATATGCAATGTCTCCTTATCTCAGAATTCACTGTAATTCCTATTAGAACAACACACTGGCATTTTTTTTTCCTTTCTTTTTCTCTTTTTTTTTGGTCAGGTTGTGCAATGTTGGTTCCCTTAAGCTTTCTAACTCGAGTCAAAAAGGCACAAAACCAACTAACTCGAGTAACCAGGTGGTTTTAGGGCATTAAGTGTAGAGACACCCCTAAGGACCTACTAACTTGAGTCAAAAGGGCTACAAAACCAACTAACCATGACATTGATCAAATCTAAATTTTTCACCTTTTGACGTGAACACTCAATGCTTTAAGACAAGAGGTCCAGTTACTCAGTGAAAAGCCATCAATGATCATTTATTTCACATCCTTCTTTTTTTTTTTCATCACAATATATGCCATAGCGTCATCTAATAAGTCATCCAATTTCATCCAAGAGGCAGAAACACACATATCAGACCTCATGTCATACCTCACAAATTATGTGCTAATGTGCTTGTGTGATCAGACCAAACATGTGATTTTTCAACTATCCTCAACAAGTAACCAAACTAACAGATTCACTCATTAGATCATGTGTTCAAAAGTTTGAGCTCACTGATGAATTCAATTCACAATTCTTTTAGATCAACCTAAAATTTTAGGACAAACATGAACATGCAAAATTTATTATTATTTTTATTATTATTATTATTATTATTATTCTTTTTTTTCAAATAAACAAACAAACACACAAAACAAACAATTAACATGAATTGGGACAAAGTGTGTGTAAACAATCATGTGTGCCCATACCCCCAAACTTAAATGACACATTGTCCCCAATGTGTCTAAGTAAAAGAAAGAATGTACCCGGGAGATGGTGGACATAGTCTTGGAAAGCATGGCTCATAGCACACCCCCAAACTTGAATTAAAGCACACTTGTCTCTACGAAGTAAGAAAACACACAAATAAGTAAAAAGGAACAAAATCTAAAACTAAATAAAAATTGAACTAAAAACACATTAAACAAAATAAAATAAAAAGATAACTATGGGATGCTGCCTAAGTGTGCTCGATCACACGCATGGTGCGTTCGATAGCACTAATAGAATGCGTTGAACTCACAAATGGAGACCAGCGCTCGATCGCATGCTAGTTACGATCGATCGCAGTAACAAGATGGAAAACTAGACAAAACACTAAAAACATAAAAAATAAAATAAAAAAATAAAAACATCAAAATAAAATAAAAACAAAACATAAGTGAAACAAAACAAAAGGATATGCTATGAGCACTAAGTTTAACGTCTTCAGCCAAACTGTGGCGCTTTAAACTTGAAGCACGAGTTTTTTCTTCTCTTGCACCAAAGGGAATGAATCTTTTCTGCTGCAAGGTGCTTCCAAGTGTCTAGAGATCGGGGAGGACCACTCTGAGTTTTCTCAAACAGTTGCTCATCCAGTGGGGAATCATGAACTGGAATAAAGTAAGAAGGAAACTCAGGAAGCTTCTCTTTCTTGATGTCCTCAAGTTTTAGGAATGAGAGCTAATGGTGAAAAAATCTCAGTGCTGTCTTCTTTTTCCTGATGTGGCTCTTGTGGATCTTCGGTTTGCTCCTCTTTCCCCTCTTCCATTTGATTTTCAGCCACCTCTTCAGCTTGCTCATGATAGTAGGTGCACTCTTCCTCCATGTATTGTCCATTGGGATTTTCCATCAACTGCCTTCGGCATTCTTCTTCTTGGTATTGGTAAGGCCTATTGATGCGGAATGTACTCAGCTCCTTGGGAGGATAAGTGTGTTGTCCCACATAATTCACCTCTTCTTGTTCTGCATATGGAGATAAAGGACACGTCTCAGTGGTGTGATCTAAATGGGAACAAATAGCACATCCTTGGTTTGGTGTGTCCCATTGTAGAGGTGAGATTTTTTGGGCAGTCATGGCCTTGACAATCATGTCCAACTTCTTTTCTATGGCAGCCATCTGATCTTGTAGTGGTAGATCCGATTGAGAGGAATATGCATGATTTTTAAGAGCTTGAGCTTGCCACGGGAAATTTGACTGTTGGCTCCAGGTTGCGTTGCAGGAATCAAGGTAGCTGTCGTTCCCCGGTCTAGAGATCGATGTGTTCTTATGCCTAAAAATTTTGTTAGAAAGTTGCCTTATTGAAGGACATTCTCTAACATGGTGATAAGGGTTGTCGCATAAAGAACACGGTCCATGGGGTGTCGGAATGCCTCCCCACATATGTGAAATTAAAAATAAAATAACAAAAAGAAGTTAAAATTAAAAAGGAAATAAAAACTTACTAATATGCAGACTCGAATGATCTTGCATGAAACAAAAGAAAAAAATCATATTTATAATTAGTGCAGTAACTGTGCTGCTCTCTAGATGTGCGATCGATCGCACCGTGAGTGCGCTCAATCGTACTGGTGCGCTCGATCGCACCTCCATAGGAAAAACAGGAACTCCAGAAAAATTTAAAACAAAAACAAACTAAGGAAAATAATTCCAAACAAAATCAAACAATCCCCTGCAACGGCGCCAAAAACTTGATGTGCAAAATATCTACCTAAATTAATAGGTAAATAATTGTACGTTTTACCTGCAAGTGCACAAGGTCAACATAGTAGTATATGGTGCAAGTACAGGATCATTCCCACGAGGATTGTTGAATTTATGTTTAAAACAGATTCCTTAAGTAAAACAAAGATTGATTGTTGAAGTGATGATAATAAAGGGTAGGGCTTTGATATCCACCACCAATTATATTTAGTTAATATAACAATATGCCAATGCTTTGATCAAGTTATGGATATCTAATGTTTGTCAACCTTAGGGCATGGCGTATACTCCTAAGGCTATAGATTTCCTTGAGCAACGAGTTAGGCATGGCGTATACTCTAACTCTTTTCTTTTCTAAGGGATTTAGCATGATTTATACTAAGTTGTTCCTTAGGAAAGCATATGTTCTATGGAAATCGACAAACACATGAGGCCTAGGGCATGGCATATACTCTTGGTTCCCCATGTTGATTAACCTAAGAATCCGGTGTGGATTACTTTTGCTACTTATGTTAAACCCAGGACTCGGCCATCCAAATTGATTTAACTAACTAGTTCGTACCACATGCATATGTTGATCAGGCACACAGATATGAGGAATTCATGCAAGTAGACATTAATCAAGTTAAATAGCACAACAACATCATCACAAAGGCGCCAATATTGAAATATTAACAAAACATAACTAGGGCTTCAATCAAGCCCTACTAATTAAATTAGCTACACATAAAATTGATGTTAAACATCTTCATAAAATAAAATAAAAGAAAGGAAAAGAATAAACCCGAGACTTGAACTTGAAGAGCTCCTATTCCTCTCCTTACAAAGTATATCTATTATAGAGGCTTAAGGGTCTATTTATAGGTTTTAGAAGTCCTTGGCAAAGTAGTAAACCTAGGGATTTCTAGGGTTTTCAGACCTATTACAATTGGGAGTTGGAAAACCTTAATATGGAAAGAGTGACACATTAGCCGCCACTTGATGTGTCTCCTACGCACGGGTGTGATCGATCGCAGCCTGTGTGCACTCGATCGCAGGTCTCCGATCGATCCTTCTTCTGGCATGCGCTCGATCACTCCTGGCCTACTTTGTGATGTGTCCTCTTGGATACTGCGCTCGATCGCAGGTACACTGCAATTGATCGCAGTGCCAGGGAGCTCCAATTTTCTCCATTTTCTCTTTTGGAGCCCAAATCATCTAGATTTACTTCATTTTCTTCCAAAAGCCTGCAAAAGTATGAAAAACATAAAAAAGAATTTAAATGGCCTAATTAACTAAAACCAAAGGATTAAAACATTCAAGTTAAGGGCTAAAAATATGAATATTTTAGCACTTATCACTAGACGGTGGTCCCTGCTCAATGTTGTCTCGAAGAAGATGCTCCAGATGGTGGTGGCAAACGGCTAAGAATGGATCGCATTAGTTCTTCTAAGGCAGCTAGTCGTTGATCCATCAGGACTTTATCCTCCCAAGCCTCTCTTCTTTGGTCAGCCAACTCTCTCTGAAGGCTGGCCACCTCTTTACTGATTGAGCGATACTGTGCTGCACGAAAAAGATCGGGGCCTCCTCTTTTGGTGCTTTTGGCTCGGCTGCGGGTTCATCTTCTGCCATTGGCTCAGCCTCACTCACTTCCCCGCCAACTGCTGGTGCTGGAGGTACCAGGGGCATGTGGGAGCAACTCTTGTTCCATTGGTGAATATCAAAGATGGGGGTAGTAGTAACTGGCTCATCAGCTGCGTTGCCCTTTATGGCTTTCTTCTGGAGGATATAAGTGATTAAATATGGGAACGGCAGCCCCCATAAGTGAGTGGACTCAGCTCCTCCAATATGCTCTCCATTCCAAAATTTGTGAATTTGATTCTAGATGATCTTACGAATGGAACACCAGGCACCTTTATGAAAGGCGTAGAGTGTTTGGAGAAATTGGTCCCACCTCTGAGTCTCGTGTCCCAAGGGAAAGACATTTTGGTGCAAAACTGAGTCCACAAACCAGAGTCATGAAGGTAGCTTGGACCGGCTGCCGGCATTATGGTAAGTGTCGGCATATTTCCCTTGACACATATCTTCAATGATTTTTGCCATATAGAATCAGGGCGGTTGCTCGGCAAGTTGTGTTGCTTTTGGAGGGTACTCATCATTGCATTGGAGTGCAGCGGCAATATCAGCCCTTAACACTTCGATGGCTTGGCCTGCACTATGGAAGATAGGGCCGCCAGCCTATTGCACTCATGGGACAGGTGAGCATAGAACTCGGTCACCAATTTTCTGTATGCTGTGGATGTGACCGGCTTGAAAAGCTTTTTTATCCCCCGGCATTTGAATTCTGCAACTGCTCATTGAGTCACCTCAAGGTGTTGGAAATCTTCTTGGATGGCAAAAGTTGTTTCAAACAGCAGCTCCCGTTCCTCAAAAGTGGGTGGGGGAGAAGTGGCTTGGGAATCAGAGCCCCGGGAAGATGAAGCCCGAGTTTTCGACATGATTTGCATTGGGATGGCCAAAGTAGTGAAAACACAGCAACAACTACCCAAACTCCCTGCAAAAGACGAAAATCCAACACAGAGATGCAAATGTGGGTGGAGAAACACCCACAATTTGCAAAATGATGAAAAAAATGGAGGTTGGGGGGTGAACGGAGTTGGGGTGTTGCAAGTGATGTGCGATGATGGTAGTGGTGTTTGCAGGGGAGGATAGATTCATGTAGGTGCAGATGTGGTGCGGTGGTGGTGGTTGAAGGCCGGTGGAAGTGAGGAAGAGTGGTGGTGTGTTGGTGGAGGTGTAGTTGCAGGTGATGGGGTACGAGTGAGGTGTGTATAGCGCGGGGGAAAGTGAAAGGAGAATGAGGGAAAGATGACCTAAAATGGGTCACATGATCTGCTGCCCGAGTGCGCACGATCGCACGCAGGGTGTGCTCAATCACACTCGTGCAGTGTTGTGCATGTGTGGGTGAGATGCGCTCGAGCGCACACAAGGTGCGCTCAATCGCACTAGCAGAATGCAATGTAACCAAAACTTGAGCACTGTGCTCGATCGCATGCAGGTTGCGATCGATCGTAGTAACAGAAAGTGGAATGTTTTTTTTTTTTTTTAAGAAAAAAAAATGTCTAATCTACAACAACTTTCTAAAATAAAAAGAAAACACAAAAGATAAGTGAAAACACTAAGAGTATTTAGAAAATTATGGGAACCAAAGTAAGAGATGGAAAGGTGTATTGCCTGCAGTGGCCTCAGTACCACTGTTCTGAGTAGATGCACTTGAGCTCCTGGACTACTCAAACGCTTCTGCTAGTAGCTGTAGTGCTACTGGTGTGGAGAGATGCACTTGAATTCCACGGAATATGGCTCAAGTGCACTTGGTGAAGCAGGGACAAGACTTACTTTATAGGTCAACAATTTCTGTCCCACATAGATCTCCTTCTTGACACGCTTCTTATGATGATAAGCCTTGGGTCTTTTCTTGAGGAGCTTGGTGTCCTCATTTGCTTCATACCTTAATTCATCCAGTTCATGCAACTGCAGCTTCCTCATAGCACTTGGATATGGTGGACAGGCTTCAAGGGGGTGCTCTGCTCCACTGATGTCCTCAGTAACATTTTCATAGACTGGCCCATTGTCCCGCCTTGTGAACTTGTGAGTTAGGGGGGTCTTCACTAGATCTTTATGTGGGTCCTACAAAACTGGCTCACTAACACCTTGGATCATACAAACATCAAAACATTTGAAATTATCTTGAGGTGATTGCATTGTATCAAATATTTTGAAATCTATTCTCACCATTCACCTTCATACTCACAGTACCATTTTTCACACCTATAGTAGTATCAACAGTTCTCATGAAGGGTCTTCCTAAGATGATAGGTAAGGGTGATGGCATAGGTGATTCTTCCACATCGAACACAATAAGATTAGCAGGTAAAATAAATGTACCTACCTTTACCAAAACATCCTCAAGTATACCTCTTGGTCTTTTTATGCTTCTGTTTGCCAATTGCAAGGTGATAGAGGTTGGTTGAAGCTCCCCCAAACCCAGCTTTTCATATATAGTGTAAGGCAGCAAAGTAACCCCTGCTCCCAGATCCAGCAACACATGCTCAAAAGGATGGTCTCCTATCTTGCAAGAAATGGTAAAACTACTCGGATCTATTAGCTTTGGTGGTAATTTTCTTAACAAAACTGCACTTACCTCTTCTGTAAGGGCCATTGTCTCATGATCCTAAAACTTACTTTTGTTAGTGCAACAATCCTTTAAAAATTTAGCATATGAAGGAATCTGTTTAATTACATCTAATAAAGGAATGTTGATTTCTACTTTCCTCAAAGTCTCAAAGATATCCATGAGTTGCTTTTCTTTCTTTGGTTTGACTGACCTTTGAGGGAAGGGTGGTGCATTCACCTTCTTCATTTTGTTTACCTTGCAAGTTGATGCTTCATCTAGAGATGCTTGAGGTGGCTCTTCAGTTCCTATGACCTTGCCATTCCTGAGAATTGTGACTGCTTTCAACTGCTGGTGACCCCCTAGATTGGGTATTGTTTGGGATGGGAATTCACCCTGCTATCTTTCACTCAGCTCCTTTGCCATTTGCCCCATTTGAACTTCCAATCTTTGGATAGCTTGCTCAGTCCTTTGAATGGACTGCTCATGCTTGGCATTGGTTTGTTGCTGCGCAATCATAAATTGATGTACAATACTCTCTAGGTCATTCTTCTTTGGCTCTTGAACTGGTTGGACTGCTTGTTGGGGACCTTTCTACTATCCTTGATTGTTACTCCATGAGAAATTGGGGTGGTTGCACCACCCTGGATATTAGGTGTTGGAGTATGGATTGTTCTTGTCAGGGTAATTTTTTGTCCCACATAATTCACCTCTTCTTGGTCTACAAATGGAGATAAAGGACACGTCTCAATAGTGTGATCAAAATGAGAACATATAGCACATACCTGGATTGGTGTGTCCTTTAGAACAGGTGAGATGTTCTGAGCAGTCATGGATTTGACAATCATATCTAGCTTCCTTTCCACAACAGCCATCTAATTTGGAGATCCACCATTGAAGTTTACTTCATACATGCCCTTACTTTTTACTCATCGCCTTCTTCTAAAGCAGAATTGTTGGGAATGCTCACTTAGTGTTTCGAAGAGCTCCGTGGCTTTCTCACTGCTCTTTTCCATAAGTGCTCCTCCACAAGCTGAATCAACCATCCCCTTGTTAGTATCATCTAAGCCTTCATAGAAAATTTGTACCTGATCATCTTGAGGGGTGTTGTGATGTGGGCACTTTAAAAGCAGTGAATTGAAGTGATCCCATGCCTCAAAGAAAAGAACTCCATCTCTTTGTTGGAACATTTGAAGTTCCCTTTTAAGTTGTCTTGTCTTTTGAGCTGGGAAAAACTTCTTTAGGAACTTAGTGGCTAATTCCTCCCAAGTGTGGATGGAATCTGTAGGCAAAGAATTATACCACAGTTTGGCATTATCTTTCAAAGAGAAAGGAAAGAGGACTAATCTGAGTCTCTTCGGAGTTAGGCCTTGGATGTGCTGCAGCTTGCATAGATCAAAGAACTCCTTAAGATGCAAGTTAGGATCCTCAGTAGCTATGCCCCCTGAAGTGAGTCAATGCATTGAGGATTTGAGGAGAAATATAATAATTGCCTTCCACCTCCGGTTGATATGCTATGCATGATGGCTGGTTGAGGTTTGTTGGGATGGAAGCCTATTTCATCGGTCTTCACACCAGTGGTGGATTTGCCTCTAGTGGCCTTGGCATTATTGGTGGGTTCTCTTGCAAATCTTCCATTGTGTTCTCAACTTCTTCCTCTTCTTCTTTGTCCCTAGGCCTTTGTCGAATTGTCCACTCAATTTTAGGATTGAGTGGAATGATGGTTGAATCTTGAGATCGACGACCATGCAACAATTAAATTGCCTCTTCAGTCAAAGCAGCTTCAATGCTGCTTATTTAGATGCTTCCTAGAACTACGCTTGATCGCAGGTTAGTACACTCGATCGCACTCGGCTGATGATCGATCGTAATAACAGAATGCTAGTCTGCAAAACTGAAATAGAAAACAGAAAACAGGAAAATTAAGAAAGAACAGAAAATATTTTTGATTTTTGATAAAAACAAAATTTAAAATTTAAAATTAAAATAACACAACTAAAGGAAAATAATTCTAAACAAAATTTGCCGCAATCCCAGGCAACGGCGCCAAAAACTTGTTGTTACAAATATCTACCTAAATTAATGGGCAAATAATTGTATGCTTTACCCGCAAGTGCATGAGGTCAACATAGTAATATATGATGCAAGTACGGGGTCATTCCCACGAGGATTGCTAAATTTTGTCTAAAATAAATTCCAAAAGTAAAACAAACAAAGATTGGTTTTGAATTGATAATAACAAAAAGGTAGGGCTTTGATATCCACCACTAATTATATTTAGATAATATATCAATATGCTAATGTTTTGATCATGTCGTACATATATAATGTTTGTCAACCTAAGGGCATGGGTGTCTACTCCTTCTGCTATTGATTTCCCTAAGCAACAAATTAGGCATGGGTGTCTACTCTAATTCTTTTCTTGCTTAAAGGATTTAGCATGGGTATCTACTAAGTTGTTCTTTAAGAAAGCATGAATTTGTGGAAATCGACAAACACATGAGGCCTAGGGCATGGGTGTCTACTCCCGGTTCCCCATGTTGATTAACCCAAGAACCCGTTGTGGATTTCTTTTGCTACTTTTATTAAACCCAGGACTCGGTCATCCAAATTGATTTAACTAACTAATCCATACCACATGCATATGTTTATTAGGCACACACATATGAGGAATTCGTGAAAGCAGGAATTAATCAATTTAAATACCACAACATGATCATCACAAAGGCGCTAATATTGAATATTAACTAAACATAACTAGGGCTTCAATCTAGCCCTACTAAATAACTTAGTTACATATAACTTTGATGTTAAACATCTTCATAAAATAAAAAGAAAGGACAAGAATAAACCCGAAACTTAAACTTGAAGAGCTCCAATTTTTCTCCTTAGAAATTGTGTGTCTATTCTAGAGGTTCAAGGGTCTATTTATAAGCCTTAGGAATACTCTAGAAACCCTAAAAATCGTAGGGTTTGAGCCCTAGTTCGCACTAAGTTACAAAACCCTAGAATTTGCACTTTCCATAACAAGGCTGGCGGCTGACTTGTCCATGATGCACGGGTGTGCTCGATTGCAGCCCATGTGCGATCGATCGTAGGACTGCGAACGATCCTCTTTGTGCTGGGCACTCGATTTCAGGTGCCTTCCACTTGTGGTCTTCGCCTGTAGTGTGCTCGATCGCAGCTCCCCTGCGACCAATCACACTACTAGAGCCCCCAATATTCTCAAAATAGCTTTTCTAAGTCCGAAACTTTTGAGATTGCTTTTTTTTCTTCCAATGACCTACAAAAACAAGGAAAACACATAAAGGAACTAAAATGGCATGAATTAACCAAAACTAAAGGATTAATACATGCAAGTTAAGGGCTAAAAATATGAATATTTTAGCACTTAACGCATCCCCAGCTTGTTAAGGCTGAGTTTGCCACTTTTCTTCTTTTTCAACAAAATTTTTTGTAAAGATCTATAAGGTCTATCAGAGTGCTTATTACAAGAAATAAAACTAAATGTGCCCAAAGGGAGCCCAATAAGCAAAATCCACAACCATAAATAGTTTTACTCCTTGTCCCCAGTTTTGAAAAGTGTAATCACAAATAAATATACAACCAATCATAACAATATATATATATATATATATATATATATATATATATATATATATATATATATATATGTACTGTTGCATCTCTCGTAGTATATACGTACGTACAATTACATCTAGCAATAGATCATCGTCGTAATTCATCATTATAATTTATCGTTATAAATCATCAATGCATTTATCTTTAGTCATTATCTCATAATAGGGCCCATGTACACTGTTACCTCTGTATACGAAGGTTGCGGGTCCTTGTGACCATGGCACTGAACTGTGGCCTCAGCTATGCCCGTCCGTCAATTAACTCTTATTGGTGCACTCAACGATCATGTTGATGGAATACCACCTTCTTGTATAGCCTCCTTTAGTGGTTTCACCACCATCTGAGTATCAGTACCAAACTCCTCTCATTCTTACTTATCTTGGGGCCAAAATACTCTCCTCCATATATGTGCCCTCATTTTATAAACATTTATCTCATCACTTGTACTTCTCTTGATGCATCTTAGGGCAACAAGTAGGAGGCTTTACCATCATTCTTTTTTTTTTTTTTTTTTTTTTTTTTTATAATCATCATCATTTCTTAAGTTTCTTTGCTTAAAATGGACATTTTTCCAAATATAAACTTATTGTATTTCGAAAGCATTTAAAAGAAATAGAAGCTTTCTAAATAATTCATTTAGAAATTTTTCATGCATGCAACATATCTCCATGATGGCAAATAAAATAATTATTTGCAGTTTAATACAAGAATATATAAATAGCATGACATGAAGTAATTTTAGAAAGGGTAGTGAATTTACTTACTTCTAGACTAAAGCTATGAGCAGTGTTTAAACTGCTAATTAATCATCTTGAAAAAAATATCTTATTGTTCCATTCTGTTTATTCACAACTAAATTAATAATAATTCATGAAAATCAATTAACTCCCCACTACCCAACAGTCAACTAAGAACAAGACTTTACACATCAAACCCCCAAAATATCACTCACGGGTTCATCCAGAAATTGACACCCAGCAATCAAGAACAACCCATTCGGCTAAGCCTCAAGAAATCTAACCAGGAATTACCAAAATCAAATACTCCAGTCTATTCCTTTAGGGAAGTTAACCCATTAAAATCCAACCCAAAACATCTTATAACTCAGCCCAAAAATAGAGAATCAACTCCCAAAACTAATTCAAAATCCTCAAGAGTGAAACCAACCAATATCATCCTAATTAAATCAAAAGGGTCTCATCTAAGACCCATTACTCAACTTAAAATAAAATACCCATAGCTAAAGGAAGAAGAATTTTACCTTTGAAGAACCCATTTTTATTATTCTGCAAATCTCTCGTTTGGCCATCTTTTCAATCTTTGTTTCTCCCCCTCAGCATCTCACCCTCTTTCTCTTTCTCATGCTTCTCTGTCTATCTCTCACTCTATTGCAACATCTCTCTCCCTCTGTCTTCTCTTTCTTACATCTGTAAGGCTCCCTCTCTCTATCTTCTCGTTTCTTGCTCTCTGTTAGGTAATAAAGCAATGAAAGTAGGTGAAGTCAAGAAAATGAAAAGAAAAGTCCAAGATGCATGGTAAAAGAAGGAAGGAAGAAAAATGTAAGAAGTAATGAGTGGTAGTAAGTGGCGTTGGGGAAAGTGGGGGAAGGGAGGGGTTGGTGTGTTGGTAGAAAAATAAGAAAGGAAGAAAGGATAGTGGGTGAGGGGCTTCATGGAAAAAGAGAGGGGAGTGTGGAAATAGAGGAATAAATAAAGAAAAGAAAGAAAATGGTGTGCATTATTCATTAAGGGGTCTGGTGCTATATAATAAGAGATGAGCATTATTAACAACACCTTGGGCCAAATCCTTATTAAAATTATATCTAATCTTATCTAAAAATTCTCACACCCTTCTTCGTTTGCTAACACCAAATCAGCTATCCCTCAAAGCTAACTTTCCTTCAAATGTATAATATGTATCATTATACCATCATATCTCTTAAAGTCACCAACTAAATTATTAAGCTATAATCTATCCTAAACCTTAGGATGTAATGATCTCAAATAAAAATTGATTCCTATAATACTCATATAATTTATAAATTCTTAAAGAACAAATCTCATTACTTAATATAAATATTAAAATAATATTATCTTCAAATTAATATCTTTAAATGAGGATTTTAAATCTGGGGTGCTACAATCTTCCCTTCTAATTGAAATTTCGTCCTCGAAATTAAAGCTATAAATTATTGTCCAATCTTCAAATTGAGCGACTTAGATTTAAAATATTCATTTCAATCATTCATCAGAGCCTACTCTCCAATATTTACATTTATCATATTGAAATTTCATCTTCTTCTTCTAGAAGTAAATCTTATTCACAGTCTAAAGTCTTGATCTGTACAATAGTTCATCAGTTCACACTAAAAATCCTACCTCAAAATCTTTTCCATTTTTTTTTTCAACCTCAATAACAAAGAATCGAATTATTCATCTCCTTATATAAGACAGTCTACAGTCAAGGTCTAAACATCAATTTAAAAAATCATGTGATCACTAGTCCATACCTCCAAACATCATAGTCCTCGTTGCAAGCCTGGAATAATTTCCTTGATCTAATTTAATCAATCTTATCAAAAAGGTGTAAAAATCATTTTTGCCTATATTTTCTTTAGTATCACAGTATTCCAAATCATGTATACGAAATATTAATATGATGCTCTAATAATTATCAACTTATCACCGTCATAAATCTGTAAAAGTAAATAGCACCAATATTCCACAATTTATATCTCCCAAAACAACATTACATGAATATACTTCAGAAGTGACATCATAATTCGATTCAATCTAAATATACAACCGTTTCTATTTTCTCATCTCAAATCTTGTGTCAATGCTGCAATATCAGCGAAAACCTCTCTATACTACATCTTTACTCGATAAATCATAACTCAGCAAAAGAAACTCATAATTATTATTCCAACTCAATTGAAATACATTATTATATCAATGTAAGGTTCTCATCCATTCTTGACTAAAACATGTTGTGCTTTGCTGTGTCCTAGAGATGAAATTGATAAGCAAGCAAAGTAGGATATGGGTAAGTTTCCAAGCTGGAAGTCCCAAAACACTCATGTTATAAATTCTCTCTCTTGGGTCTTGCAAGGTCAAGAAAAGAAAAAGAGAGACAGATAGTCTTGTTGTTTTTCAGAAATGAAGATTTGATAAGCATTTCAGGACATGATATGCATGTGACTCCATTTCGAGACTTTCAAAATACCCACATCGGATACTCTCTCTCTTCTTTCATGTATGGATACTTGAAGAAACAGAGATATTTAGCCTGAGAAGCATGATCAAGGATAATCTTGCTTCACCAGGACATGATCAAAGATAATCTTGCTGCAATGGTTTACTACTGAGAGTATAAGGTGTTGGATTTGTGAATCAAGTCGTGATGCTGCATTTTTCTCTTGAGGATATGCTCAACTAGGAGGAAAGTTGAGCTTTCTTTGTATGGAAGGCAATTAGAAGAAAATCTCAAGTGAAGGGGTATGATTAGAAAGCATGTGTTGCAATGGAGAAAGGGGTATGAATTTATAGGAAGGATTATGGATAATGAACGAGCGCGTGTGGTGCCTGTTGGCATGACAATTCATTCGGCTACCCATGCGTGGAATTCAAAGTCTTTGAGTGAACATTAAATTTGAAAAAAATGAGCCCTGAAAGTCTAGTGGTGTCAATTGAATTTATGACGGGAGACTAGATCCTACTTCAACAGGATCTTTTGACAAAAATCATTTACGGCCCGAGGTCGCCTATCGTTTGTAGTTTATTGTTCGTTTCACCTTAAGTGAAAAATTCTTTAAAAGCCACTCGTGTTGCTTCCAGAAACTCAAAAAAAAATATCTCTTCAGTTTTTTACGCTTAGTCTCTTCTGCACACTTATTCCCAATACTTCATCTCTCCCAAATTCTTCGTATTCTCAACTATTTTCCTTACTCTCCTAAATATGGCAGCATCATCATCATCCGTTAACAACATCGACTTAAATGTTGCTCCTGCAATACAACCCATTGTTATGCCTAATGTACAACTTGACGTGCTTGCTGTTCACCCTGAAGTGCCTACTATACATCTTGTCGTACCTATTGCACACCCTAACGAACCTGCTGCACATCCTGACATATGGCAGCCAACTTTTGTCTTTGACAATTGTCTTATCACTATTCACGATTCTATCATGCTCCACAATTCTACTGTTGTAGCGGTGGCCAAAGGTTTCATAATTCCACGGGATCAAACATTGTTAGGTGATAGGTCTGATACTGATGCTATTAATAATTCATTGGCATTCAGTATCCAAGGTGCTGCTTTAGTTTCTGACATGGCACAATGTTTGAGTGCCAGAAATGTTGAGCTGAAAGTCTTAAGAAACCAAATTGGGGTCTTACAACGACTACTCAATTACTATAAATGAAAACACGTGGATTTTAAGCAAGAGAATACTCAGCTGAAAAAGCTGGTGTTATCTTACGCAGAAGACTTGGGACCAAAGGTGCTATAAATGGAGAAGAATACCGAATGTCTCCAGCAACAGCACGAAAAACTTCGGGTAGATGTCTAGGGGTGTTGCACGTCTCTCCGCTCAAGCTCTAGTCAGGTAATTCATTAGAAATAAATATTCTCTTCGATAATTCAAATATATAAAACATATTCGATTCTGCTCATACTAGGTTTTCTCTGTGCTGAAGTAATCTTCCTGAAGCAGCTCTGAGGAATCATTTGCTCATCATTACCACATGTCACTTTATGCAACAAATTCTTCTTCTTCTTTTTTTTTATTTTTTTTAATAATAATGGACACTGGTCTGTAATTTTATAAGGAGCTTGTTCTCCAAACATTTCTTTTCGTAATCATTCAATACTCATTCAATATTCATTCGGTAATCATTCTATCATTGTAATAACTTCTTTTAAACAAACAATCTATTTAACAAGTTAATCACTCAACAAAACATCTAAATATGCACAATCACATGTTATCAACCTCTAAAATACCTTAATATCATTGAACATATAGCTTATAAAAGAAATTTAGATCATATCACTATATTATATTGTCTTTCAACTCTTACCTCTGGGCTTCAAATTACCTCAAGAATAATAATCCATCATCTTTACCTAGTGAAAGAAAATTATATCAAAAGCTTTGGCATGTAACTAAATTTCTCATAATACAATATCTACTAATGCCTCAAAATTTAAATATTATCCACAACCTAGGAGTACCAACTCATCCTCAAAACTATAAGCGTCACTTCAATATAGTTTATCTCAATTACAGAAAACCTAACACCTCAAATTCTAAGAATCACCTCAAAGATTTCATGAATTGTACCTTAAAGTCACCATGATCATTCGAAAATATCAAAATCCTTAAACCACAAATATAAATATCAAAATATCTTATAGATTCTAGGGTATACTTCATTTCATCTATCCCTGCAATACTTAAGCATTCACTTCATGTCACTACATAATCCTTATTCATCAATCCATACATTACAACCTCAATCATAGTGTCATTATTGTCATCAACCAAACCTTAGCCATTATCAAAAACTCATATAGACTCCTATATCACTAATTCAGTTACAAGAATCATTTCTCAACCTACATCTATAAGACCATTCGTCACCAAGTCATTTGCACAATTCATCTCGCAACCTAAATCTATAAAACCATCATATGATTTTTAAATCATGATCAACAATCTTTTCTAAATCCTCAAGACATCTTAAAATATACTTTTATCGATCGATACTCAAGAAAATTGCTGCAAATCCAAATGGGCAGATACTATAAATCACAACCTACCTATAAAAAAAATCCATCTTCGTCACTAACTTGATCACAATAATAAAATCGTCCAAATTAATCACACTAAGACAATTTTTTTTTTTAACCAAAAATTAACCATTAGAAAAATGCCCATGCATCATTTATTAGAGACCACACAAAAAATACAGACTCTACTTGGCTAGAATGTGGCTTCCCATTAACCCAATTTTTTTTTTTTTGAAAAGTCTGCAGAACCTTATAACCTTTGCTCTAATACCTAAATTGTAACATCTCCAGCCCGTTAAGGCTGAGTTTGCCACTTTTCTTCTTTTACAACAAAATTTTTTGCGAAGATCTATAAGGTCTATCGAAGTGCTTATTACAAATTATTGGATAATATATTTCCGCCCCCATTCCGGCCTTGTATTACAACATGCTCCTTACCTAAGAACAAGAAATAAAACTGAATCAGCACAAAGGGGGACCAGTAAGTAAAATCCACAACCATAAATTGTTTTACTCTTTGTCCCCAGTTTCCAAAATGTTTTCACAAATAAATATGCAATCAGTCATAACAATATATATATATATATATATATATATATATATATATATATATATATATATGTGTGTGTGTGTGTGTGTGTGTGTGTGTGTATGTGTGTGTGTACGGTTGCATCTCCCGTAATATATACATACTATTACATCTAGCAATAGATCATCATCGTAATTCATCATTATAAACCATCATCATAAAACATCATTATAATTTATCGTTATAAATCATCAATGTATTTATCTTTAGTCATTATCTCATAATAGGGCCCCATGTACACTGTTACCCCTATGTATGAGGGTTACGGGTCCTTGCGACCATGGCACCGAACTATGGCCTCAACCATGTCCGACTGTCAATTAACTCTTATTGGTGCACTCAATGGTCATGTTGATAGAATACCACCTTCTTGCATAGCCTCTTTCAGTGGTTTTGCCTCCATTCAAGTATCGGTACCGAACTCCTCTCACTCTTACTTATCTTGGGGCCAAAAATACTCTCCTCCATACATATGCCCTCATTTTATAAACATTTATCTCATTCTTACTTATCCCGGGGCCAAAAATACTCTCCTCCATATATGTTCGCTCATTTTATAAACTTTTTATAAAAATTGATTCCTATAATGCTGATATAATTCATAAATACTAAATAATATTAACTTCAAATTAATATCTTTAAATGATGATTTTAAATCTGGGGTGCTACATAAATGGTCAAAGGCTGAAACTTTTACTGGAATTGAAGATCCCAGAGATTAAAGAAATGCCCGTGGAGGACCCTACTTATCCAAACTGAGCATCTGCTGTGAAGAGTTTGGCTGAAGACGGTAAATTTAGCTCTTATGGGAGGCAACCCCTCTTTCCTTTTATTTCTTGTCATTTTTTATTTTGTTTTTGTGTTTGTTTTGTTATGATTTTTAGGACATGTATTTTTACGAGTAAGTTTGGGGGACGTTCTCCCTCTTCACACCCCAGTTTTCTTTACCTCTTGGTATTGTATTTCTACCCACATTGAGGACAATGTGTGATTTGAGTTTGGGGGTATGGAAAAACACCGCTATCCATTTTTGTTTGTTATCTTTTTATTATTTGTTTTATTTTCTTGCCTATAAAAATAGAAC